>NW_020538040.1:186745246-186792099 GCF_003426905.1 Ctenocephalides felis
TTCACCGAACTGTTTTTTCGACTGCTAAGGATTGAATTTTCTACGAAGTCTCAAGTTTCAGACGAAAACAATCAAAAGCACAAGTAGGTACGATAATGGAAACTCTCATAGTTGAAGTACTCCATGAAATACTAGAGAATTATGTTTCGACTCTGAGACGAGTAAAAGCCATTTGAATTGCCATCGCATTGACGTCAAGAAAAGTTTTCAGTTTCAAGCATTTAAGATCATAATTGGACTATTAAATAGAAGATCTGTGTATGATGTCGCGCCTTATAGACAATATCCTTAACTTTCCATTTCAAAAATAAGTATTATAAACGTGAAATTAACAAGCAAAATAAAATTAAAAATAATATAGAATTTTAACGATTCTCAGTAAATAGTGCCTAAAATTTATTTATGAGGCAATTCTGCAGTAACAGAGTCCATAACGTAGCATTGTCATGACAATGCTATTTTTGCTTGTTTCTTATTAGTGAAAACAGTGAAAATGTCTATACGATCAGGTGTATTTTACATATAAACAAGCAAGAAAGAATGTTATGAATCTTTGAAGATGGTATTATCATAACATTTTTGGGGTAGGATAGGATGCAACACCAATTTGACTTTGACCAATCATTTTGAGAAAACCAAACCAACTATATCACAACAAATTACACATATCAAAGAAACTACTATCGGACTATGTTCAGAAAAACTTCCAGGTTAATCATCTTTGCAGAAATCAGTTATTTGTTATTTTTTAAAAGAGAGAGGCAGGAAGCAAAACAATCCAAATTTCATTTTTAATTTCAAAACGATTTTACAAAATAATTACATTACTCAATTAATGCAATGCAGGTTGAACAACAACGGTAAAAATCATAACATAAATATGTAATTTTAGACATAATAAACAAACAAATTTATACACTTTTACTACTTCATAAATCTGACTTTGGTAGTTATTTTTGTTTAAATTATCCTATTTATTGTTTTTTGAAATACAATTATTACAAATGAGATCAATGCAACTTTTGTTTAGAATACATATTTCATGGGCATATTTTTCATAAAAATCGTCCTGGATACAACTTTAGTTCGGAATTTTGTCAGAAGAATTCATCATCAGAGTTGGGATAACTATTAATTTAGTATATTTTTTGTAGAATTACTTTTTTACCTCAATTTACATTTTATTAACTATTTTCTTATTGTTTACACCTTGCCAATGTAGAGGTTTAGGTGGCCCTTTTTACTCCAATCGCTTGTAGTTATTCTAAAAGTTACATAAAAAACTGTTGAATCTAACTTGAAAATAACAAATACATCTTGTAAGACAATTAAATAACATATACTTGAAAATTATATTCAGCTATCGTAAAGTAAACAACGGTGCTCAAAACCAAAAAGACTAAGAACGAAGAAAAACATTTCGTTGAAAAAATTTTCATGTAAAACTGTTGATCTCTTGTTTACGATGATGATTAGTAATGAGAGCAAACGTAGTTAAATAAAATTTAAGTTAAAAAAAAACACATAAAATAATAGTTGACTAGAAATCTACATTACATAAGATGCAATTAAATTCAAAGACAAATATTTGCTGACACAAGTTGAAAGTGAACGGCAACTACAAATGATGTAACTCATTCCGGCAAAGTTTTCGGAGACATTATACAGTTCTGTACGAAATCTGCACTGCGTCTTATTACGCAAGGTTATTAAAGTTCTAGAATTTTGTTAGTTTTCTTGTGATTATTTGAGCAAGTACTACTTTATACGTAAATTGCCTCTTATTAACATACGAGAAATAAATCCGGGCATTATAATCGTACCATTCGGAATACGCGTTGCTAAAATGGTAATGGTAATGGTAACATTAGTTGCGGAAATTAATATGCCGCAATTAGTGAAAATATTTGTAGGTATTTTTAGCTACTTACGATGATAAGTTCGTTCTGATTACTTGTATATATGTATGAATATTAGAGCGGGTCAATTTGTATGGGTCAAAAAAGTCGCTTAGGCACATATGATTTTCGGATACTAGGGATCAAAATAAGATATTTTGCTAAAGAAGCTATACAAGTCAATGCAAGGGAGCATTGACCCAAAAATAAGGGTTAAAATTCGAAAAATTCCATTTCGAACCATTTACTATGATTACATATTATGACATATATTTAAAAAAAAATGAAAAAAATATTGAAATATATAACAATAAAACCTGAAAGTTTCATTTCAATTTAGCATTTATTTGCTTCCCTGAAAATTCCTCAAAAAAGCGATTTTTTCAAGCCTCTAAAGCTGACTCCCCACTTAAAAATCGTTCCTCTCTTAATACAAAATCCATCATATAAGCACAGGGTGTGCCAAAACTCAACCGTCAACCTGTGACCAAATTTATTATAACAATCATGAAAAAATTAGAAACCTAATTTATGAAAGGCATCTTGAAATGTATAAGCTTTTGTTTAGAGCTATCTAATTAGAGCTTTTAAATAATCTCTAGAGCTTTCGCCGAACTGTAATCATTTTTCGATAAAGGTGGTTAAATCATATTATTTTTGTTCATTTAAAATTTGAAGCTGTAACCTCAGATAACATTCTAGGACCACAGTAGAAATTGCCTAAAGTTCTCTAGAATTAGGACTGTTTGTCAAACTATGAATATAAAATTTTCAAAATATGCCAACTTTAAAGCATTTCCTCTATCAAAAATGCTTTCAAGTGCCATCAAAATTTCGCGCATTCGATGAGGATTATAAGGCAAGGAGATTATAAGATGGTATGATACTCGTTAGTATTAAATAAAAAAATAGCGAAAAAATAAAAACCTAAAAATTTCCTCATTGAGCTTGAAGTGAGTAAAATTAGTTGACAAAAATTGGGTTATTTTTATATATTAATTTTTGTTTTCGTTTTCAATATGTGTACAATTTATCTTAATTTTGTCAAAGTCCCAACCTATAAAAAAAAATTTTGATTTTACAGGATTTGAAAAAATCGTTAATAAAAAACTTTTTAATCCAATCCAATTTTTTAACACTTTGAATAAAGCGTTGTTGTTTATTCCCTAAGAATCGGTTTATTTTTAGTAGTACCATTTCTATTTAGAAATTAAATTATTTACTCTTAAACATTTATATATAAAAAAGGTGTCCAGAAATTTTATGTCTAAATAAATTCATTTCATCAGAACAGTTCGTCTACTTTTAATTTGGGTTGACACGTTCCTAGGATAAATTTACCATTTACCATTCACCATGCAAACCGATTCGCAGCTTTGCTGATCCATCGAAACATTAATTCATTAATAGCTTGGACTGCAATCCTGTAATTATGTTTATTTTACGACTTCGGCCATTAATTAATGTTTATTTAGCATGAATATTATATGCGAATTATTGAAAACTGTATATGCAAAATGATGATAATTGACATAATATCCCCAAACACAATTAGCGTTAACAGCATATGTACACAAAATGAAATGGGTTCAGTTGATCGTATCGATAAGTGTATCAGATTACGATATCGATACACTATTAATGCTTTTATTGGGATTTTATGTTATAAACGACGATAAATTCGAATGGAAAAATATGCACCTGGCAGTAGTAGCGATTGGTGACATATTCGATTTGATATGATGGTAATGGTATAACAGGTGCATTTAAAGTAATATAAGTGTATATATAAATACAATTATACATACATACATTCATATATATATTATATATATACATTCATATATAATATTATATATATATATATATATTATATATATATATATATATATTAGGGTGGTCCTTAAAAGGTCATTTTCGAATTTCCTTGCTCCCAGGGGCTCAAATGGTTCCAAATAGATAAAACAATTCTCTGAAAGTTTTAGCTCTTAATATTAACGTTTAGATAGAGCGCAATTCAATCAAAGTTTGTATGGGAAGAGCATGAAAAAATTTTGAAATTGAAAAAAAATGTTTTAGGTATAACTTAGCGAAAAATAAATGAGTTTTTATTCATTCATTTGTTTGCTAAATTACATTACATCTAAAAACATTTTAAAATTTTTGAAAATTTTTCCATGCTATTTCCATACAAAACTTTGATTGAATTGCGCTCTATCTAAATGTTAATATTAAGAGCTAAAATTTCAGAGAATTGTTTTTTATCTATTTGGAACCATTTGAGCCCTGGGAGCAAGGAAATTCGAAAATGACCCTTTTAAGGACCACCCTAATATATATATATATATATATATTAGGGTGCGCAATTTAATCAAACTTCGAATGGAAATAGCATGGAAAAAAATTTGAAAATTTAAAAAAAAAAATTTTAGGTATACCTTGGCGACAAATGAATTAAAAGTGAAAATTCATGTCATTTTTTATTGAAAATTCGATGCTCTGCAAAAATTTTTGAAATTTTTTTCATGCTATTTCCATACAAAACTTTGATTGAATTGCGCTCTAGCTAAACGACAATATTGTACTTACTTGTTGTTTTAGCAGAATTGTTTTTTATCAATTTGGAACCATTTGAGCCCCTGGGAGCAAGGAAATTCGAAAATGTCCATATTAAGGACCACCCTAATATATATATATATATATATATATATATATAACGATAATTACCAAAATATGTAAATACCGAATTCAATAGCTCTGAGAATCGGTAACTATTTATTTCTCATACAGATAAGTGGGTCACCCTTATTTTATTCTTTTTATTTTTGAACGAATTTTCTTTTTTTTTATAATGTGGCATTAAAAAATACATACAACCCAAAATTTTTACTTTTTTATCATCTGAATAATTTTTCATCATGTGTTCAGTCATTGAATATTTTTGACCTAATTTGACTTCAGATTTCTTAGTTTGAAAAAAAAGCTAAATTTATTATTATTGAGAGTTGTCGAACCATATACCTTAATACTGCCTTTTAATTTTGGGATCATTTTTCTTTAATTTTTTTAATGCAGAATTGTTAAAATAAATAGAAATATTTTTACTTCAAAAAATTTTTATCAAGCGTTGTTTACCCCAATTTTTTTTTAATTTCGAAATCAATTTTCTTTTAGTTTAAATTTGATCTTCATTTCACATAATTTCAGTCAATATTTTTTTTGAGTATTTGAAAATTGTTAAATGTTGAAAAACACTTATTAGGCGTTGTCCAACCTTAACACATTTTTTTCAATTTGGAGGTATTTTTTTCATTTAATGTTTTTTTATTTGAATTTTTTTATTGCAAAATCGAGAAACATATAGAATTCTTTACTTCAAAATACTATTTATTTTTATCAAGGTGAACAAAGTTCAATTTTTTTATAAATGTTACAAGCCCTATTATATAGACTATTAATGCATTTATCAACATAAAACTTTTCCAATAAAATTTAATATTACAACATATCACAATTTAAAAATAATTCTATCAAAACTAAAATAGAAAAACCAATGGGTTTCCTTCTAATAGCTATTAGCAAAGCTTACTATATTATAACACATTATATAATATTCAACTGAAATTACATTTTTTACCATATTTTCAAATGATAATATGTATCATTTTTCTTCACGGCACAAGAAGTATTATAATATAAGCAGTTTATATATTTATATATATATATATATATATATATATAATCTGCCAAAGTTTTTCTTTTAAAGAAATTCTAATACCTTTAACAAAATGAGTTTGATTCCAATAAAAACTTCACTGTTCGCAAGATACAAGATGGAATCATTAATTTTATAGAATCCAATTATATTGCAGATTGACAAGTTTTATTTCGAACTAATTAAAATATATATATATATATATATATATATATATATATATTTCCGATAATAAGCACGTATAATATTAAACTTTTTTCCATCACAAAGAACTAAGAAAAATCGTAAAATAAGAGGAATCATGATTTTTTTTAAGCCAATAAGGTAGACGAGTTACTACTTTTATACTGCTTATGTGTGATATAACATACAGCAATAAAGAACACTTAATAAATGTAATTGCAAATATTTATAGTAAACCTTATTATGAGTTTTAGAGTGTTTTAATACTATTATAGTCAAATACTATATCATTATACTCTAACCAGGAGAATTTCAGGAATACCCTTCTCAAATTTTGATGAAAGTTTGCAAACATCCTTCAAACTATTAATTTTCATAAATAAACTACATCATATGTGTATATAATATTTCAAGGGATATGTAACTATCAACTCTATCACAATTCAAAGTTTCAGTAAAATCCTAGAAGAGTAAAGCTAAGGTTCTACTTGTTAGTTACGCGAAAACCTTAATTTAACCTTAAGTTAGGATATCACACATCTTAGATACACTAGAAAAAAATGCTTCCAGGAATGTTTTTCAATTAGTGAACTAATTACTTCAATGCCGTGTACTACGAAATCTTTCGATTTCAGATGAGTCTCCAAGTTCTATGAGGTCTTAGTTGAGTTAAAATATCATCTAAGTTTGAAGATTATTAGGATATTTCCAACTAAATATGACTGAGGATAAACTTTGCACTAAATTGTCACAAGTGACCGTCGATCTGGATTCAAGTTGGCAAAGTTCAATAATGCTGCTCTAGTTTAGAATCCAAGATTTCATCATAAATTCGATTAATTGGAGAATTGGTCAAAGTCTCAGATAAAGACGTATTATATATATATATATATATATATATATATATATATATAAATGTATATGTGTACATCTATGTTTATGTGCAATTCTTCCTTTAAATAAGCATTTTCTGAGATAAATAAATTTCGTCCTCTCTGTGCAGTGAAATTAGGTCACACTTTAGTATACACGAAAACAAAGATTCATACTAATTGTGTAATTTTGCCTTGTTTTCGCGTTTTGTAAGCAATGTAAATATCTCAGTGATTTTTCATTCAGCCAACGTTGATGTTGATGGAGCAAGGTAATCAGATGAAGAGATCAATTTCTCTAATTGTAGGTGGATATAGAATAGGTTCTTAATATATATATATATATATATATATATATATATATATATATTTTTGAATAGTCTTGAATTTGATGTTGATATATATGTTTAATTTGAGTTTAATATTCGGGCGTAACATCAATAAAAATAGTATGAGTTTTTTTTTTTAAATTTATTTATTTAAAATCCATACGTTTCGGCTAGCATCTTAGCCATCATTCAGTGGTAATCAAGTTAACTATAAAAAATTAAAACTAAATAAATTATATGAAAGGAAATTTCAAGGAAAAACAATAATAATAATAATAGTAATAAAACACTTACAATTTTGTATCCTAATATAGCATATGAAACCATTATTAATCCATGGTATGAGTATGTGCACATTGATAAGATATATATTTTTTAACACAAACATCACAAATGGTAAAACACACTAATAATCATGATAACTTAACAAGTTGTCGAAACTATGTATTTACTCTTCGGAGTTTAGGATATAAATGTCACATTTTTCTCAAAGCAGTTTTTAGCATGTGTTGATATTTTCCAAAAAATATCAACACATGCTAAAAACTGCTTGCATTTTTCTCAAAGCAGTTTTTAGCATGTGTTGAAATTTTCCAAAAAATATCATTTCTAACATTTCTTAGAAAAACCGTTTCTAAGCTCTCGTTTTCCTGCTCAAAGCCGTTTCCTTCTCCTGTCCTCTTGTATGCATTATAAATACCGAAGTGAGTAATTACAATGCACACAAGGGAAGGCAAGAGAAGCGACGACAAAGGCTTCTCCTTGTTGCCCGTCGTCTGTTCGCCCCATCCGAAAGACTTCGGTATTGCTCTTTAACCGCCGGAGCGAAATGCGGTTACTTCTAGACAATGTTTGCCTAATGAGAGTTTGCTCGCAAATTGTTCGAATGATTGATATCGACCAATACTTCATTCCTCAAGCATTAATACTAAAGTTTAACCTGGGATATTACGGCAATAAGTCAAAAATAATATGGTTTCCGCAAGATATTATAATGCGAATGATTTGTTTGTACACGCTCCGCCGTTTCGCTTAAAGTGCTTCGCGTTAGAGAACAATGAATTGTGCCCTCGGCAAGGTTTTCGGATTAGATTGTAATGCCTAAGTTAATATAAGGTATTATTCGATTGAAAATATTATTTAGGCAGAATGTGCTTCTAGTTAAAAAAAAAATAGCAATTTTTTATGCAGTTAATAGCAATTAGAACTTAACTAGTCCTATGAAATGTGCTGACTAGTTATGAGATGTTGGAAAAACATGAACGAACATGAAACAAAGTGTTAAAAATATTAAAAATAGAAACAAAAAATATTATATAAGAACGGCCTACAAATACTATCCGGAACGTTTTGAAATGTGGTGTTGGAGACAATTAGAGAAAATATAGAGGACTGACAATAAAAAACTAGTGTATGGTATCGTGCCTTAAAGCAAATTGCTGGAACTTGCTCGTACCAAAACAAAATATTCGATAAATATTAAATGTTTTCAAATAGATTATTTTAACCCTCCATCGGTCGGCGTGGTCTGGCCAGACTTTTTTCGACTTCAATTAATAAAAAAAAAATACTTCTAGTAATTCTATCGACTTGAAATTTCTTGACTTTTCCTAAAATTTCATTAGCTGTCGATCAATGAAAATCAGGACGAAAAAATGTACAGAAGGATAATTATAAGGATATTAACTTTTTTATACTTCGAACGGTCGGAAAGGTCTGTCTAGACCACCCATACATTTTGTATGAAATATACGCTTTTTGATATATGTAAACCAGTATTTTGTCTTTTTTCATGGTATTTTCTATTCAAACTGCTTTGTTTATATTCTTTGCTATGTGTTCTAACATGAATGTTAGTATTTTTATGACGGGAGTTCCTTGAGAACCTACCAAACTTACTGGTAAACGCAAACACTGAAAATCGGATGAGTAATGCACACATTCATTTCAAAGGCGCCGAAAAAGAATAAATATTGTTTTTCATTGATTTAAAACAGAAAAATTAACAAAAAAAAAACGATTTTTTTAAATTTCTTGATTTTTTTAAATAATAGTTAATACATAATACACCAAAAACTCATTTAACCCATATAAATGCATGTAAAATAAATGGTGGTCTAGCCAGACTTTTCCGACCGTTCGAAGGTGAAAAAATATTCGACCGACGGAGGGTTAAATAATGTAACATTTTCCAATATTTATAAGAAATATATAAACTGAATTGAAAAGTTAGAATAATTTATTGAAAGTATAAAAGTGAGCTTTAGAACTTCAGACAGAAATAGAATTAAAATCTGAATTATTTTCGATATACAAAAAAAATGAAAAAAAAATTAAATTAAAAAAAATTCCAAAAGCAGTTATTTTGTCAAAACAAGCAGAAAGTTTTTAATCATTCAAAGCGAATGCTTAGTTCTCTCAAAAACTGCCATTTATTCGCATTTAGCTCGGTATCTCCAAAACGCCTAGACATGCCTTTGCTTATATACATATATATATATATATATATATATATATATATATATATACAAATACACGTGAAGGATTACATCTATCTTTTATAAATCTGGGTCACTCCTCTCTAATCCTCCACAAAGCAGAACATATTACAATGTCAATAATTGATATGCATTACCTGGTTACGTATATGGTACCTGTTTGTTTTAAATAACATTCCATTAGTGGTATTTAATAAGGATTATTATCAGCATATAGAGAAATGGGATCTAATATTATATATCTATTTTGGACACAAATATATACATTTAGGGATTATTACTAATGAATGTTTTAATGAAAATTATTAGTACGTAATGAAATTTAAGACTTATCCTTCAATATTTTGACTGTTTATTAATATTTTTTTTTGTATTTTTATTTTTAAACAACAATCAGAACTATTTTTGAAGTGATCAATAACAAGTTGTGATATAATTTCCTTAGAAGTGATGATCGTTCAATCCCCTTGATAAGGTTATATATATATATATATATATATATATATATATATATATATATATATCAATTACATTAAAAGTTTTTGCTCATAAAATTTCGTATTTCTGTACCTACATGTCTACGAAGTATTACAAGCTCTATGTCAATCTTTCTATTAAGTTATCTGAGCAATAAAAATGTATTCGTCTAGTTGATTTTCTTTTCAGTAACGACATCATATATTTTCTAATAAAGTTACTGCGTTTAGAAAGGCGTTACAATATTTTCAGTGAAAAAATTGTATATATTGTGTATATATATATATATATATATATATATATATATATTCTATTTCGCTAAAAATAGAATTAGCTTTTCAGTAAGATCGCTGATCCTTTAGTTTTAAAGGACCTTTCAGTAAATATAGGACATAATAATAAGATAAAATTAATTATGGCATTTTACATAAGTAACAAGTTATATTTTTATTTTTATTAAGTAAGTTGAATTTGAACAGAAGTAGACTGCATTACTGCACTATAGTTTTACATTATAGGTTCATACAAAATGCTACTAAATGCTGTCAAAATGCCATGTATTAGCTGCGCGATCAGACGTTTTACACATATTTGTTTAGATTAGATTTTCATCTGAAACGCCTGACTGCATAGCTGACAGTTTTTGGTACCACTATGTATGAAAACTGCTACATTACATAACCTTGCCATAACACTTGTCTATTCCACAGCAGAATCCCCCCTTAGTGCCAATAATTACTTATCGTTAGAATTTTTTTACATTCATTTTACCCGTATCATAAAAAACATAATTGATAGTGATAAATAAATAAAATCAATATATAAAACTAAATTCACTTCGTCATTTCCTAATTCCAAATGAATTACCCTATCCCGGTTCTATATTGGATATTCCCGTTGAAAAATGTTGAGATGTGCTCCTCGTGTAACATATGCGGTCATGTATTTGTCCCGAGCAGGTTGTGCAGAGGGATTTTTCATTCGGCGCACATTCCGCCCGAGGCACTTTTGGAAAAATGCATGTGTTGTATTCTGCTACGGACGCAGTTACTCGGATGTAAGGACTTAAGCACGTGTCGCTCTAAGTGATGCAACCGAGGAAATTGACGAGATTTTGATTACGCTGAATGTAGCTAACATTATTTTATTGAATTGTTTTGAAAAGATTGGAGTTAAAAATCTTTATGCGCGCTTGACTTGAGGAGTAAACTGGTAAATAGAACGTTACTAAAAGTGTGATAGGTCTATGAAAATGGAGAAATAGTCATGTACGGCTAATATATTTGAAGGACTTGAACAATTTTCGTTAAAATTTATGTTTTGTGTTATTTGCTGTAATATAATTATTGGTTTTTACAATATAAATGCTTAAGGGGGTCTTCCTATGTGACGGCCTGTTTTTTAGGGATATTTTAGGATTTTTTTTCTACGACCAGTAAATATTTAGAGCTTCAATTTTTTTTATCATTTATTAACACATATTTGGACAGTATAAATATAAAATTTCAGCTAAAAATATTCAGTCAAACTAGAGTTACAGCGCTCTATATATATATATATATATATATATATATATATTAGGGTGGTCCTTAAAAGGGTCATTTTCGAATTTCCTTGCTCCCAGGGGCTCAAATGGTTCCAAATAGATAAAAAACAATTCTCTGAAAATTTTAGCTTTTAATATTAACATTTAGATAGAGCGCAATTCAATCAAAGTTTTGTATGGAAATAGCATGTAAAAATTTTCAAAAATTTTAAAAATGTTTTTTAGATATAATTTAGCAAACAAATGAATAAATAAAACTCATTTATTTTTCGCTAAGTTATACCTAAAACATTTTTTTTCAATTTTCAAAATTTTTTTCATGCTCTTCCCATACAAACTTTGATTGAATTGCGCTCTATCTAAACGTTAATATTAAGAGCTAAAACTTTCAGAGAATTGTTTTTTATCTAATTGGAACCATTTGAGCCCCTGGGAGCAAGGAAATTCGAAAATGACCCTTTTAAGGACCACCCTAATATATATATATATATACACGAACCGATTTCGACAATTTTGCGTTCGTTGGAAAGGCCTCGGGTTCTAGCTAAGAAAATTAGTGGTGCATGGCATCGTGTCTTAATGCAAATTGCTGGAACTTCACGCACCGAAATTAAAAATTCGAGTAATGACATTAGTGAGAATTATCAAAATTATGCGTGCAATTAAGTCAACGAGCAATTCTTGCCACTGAATTTTATCATTCAATCAAAAATTGCTGGCGATTTGGTGACATACCAATGATTCCGACTGGTCTTCCGTTTGACTTCAAACGATTGCAATTTCCAGTTTGCCTTGCGTTCGCAATGACAATTAACAAGTCGCAAGGCCAATCGCTTAGTGTTTGCGGGATAAATTCCAAATAGATTATTTATAAAATCGTTGTTTTTTACATGGTCAGTTATACGTTGCCTGTTCACGAGTTGGGAAACCATCCGCTATGTTTGTGTCAGACCAAAAAACAAAAAATGTGGTTTACCAAAGAGCACTTCAATGAAACGGATAATTTGCGGATTCACTTTTATTTACTTAGAGAAGTTCAAATAAAAAACACTATTTTTGTAATCGAAATAAACTCATTACTGTTGTGTAATAAAATCAATTTTTTTTCTTTTGAAATATAAAACAAACAAAAAATTTCTTCAATTTTCTCACGAAACCATCATCTGGTGGCGAAAGGGAGTTCGTCGGGTTTGCTAGTATGTATATATATATATATATATATATATATATATATATACACATATATATTTCACAAGATAAATGCAAGTACGACAACATCAAATTAAAACAACTCCATAACTATGCGCCATGAATTACGTCCGATACGAATTCCACTTTTACCATTAAACAAGTAATACCGCCAATATCATAGAACCGTACTAGTGTTTCACAAGTTATCTCAAAATTAGAGGAAAGTTTCAGAAGTGCTACACATAAAACTTCTACACCAGTAATATATCCTAATACATACTCTACCTTATGCTCGAAATGTAGTTATTTATCATTTTATATGTACTTGTACATATATATGCCCACGCGAAAAATAAAAAGCTGGGAAAAGGCATGTAATATTTAAACGTTTATTTTTTGTGCACACGATCAAAAAAGGTTGTAATAATATGAATAATTATAAATTATTACGATGGCTTATATAAAAAATTGTGGCAAAATACCAGATCAAGGTTATATACGCTGTCATTTCTGTGAAAAATGTACCCATGATATTTTAATTCTGCATTGGTTGAATAACTTAGTTATTATTTTGTAAAATCTCTTTGAAATTTAGAATAATGTTGCATTTGTTTGCTTGATGGCTGTGCTTTTGTACCCACCATATGGGGTAAAAAGAAATAAATGACAAATTTTAGAAAAATAGCTAAAAAACTATTTCTATAATTAGGAATTTACTGATGTAGTTTATTTAGTTTAGATAGTATAATTAATAAAATTCAAATTGGACCTTTGTGGCTCGCCCTCCCTTATGCAGTAGTGATTATCAATTTTCATCATTTGTCGTAGTTCAAATAAATAAAAAAATATTCTATTATAATGCCATATTAAGTAAAGTATTCAGTAAGTAGTATTAAATCACCATCGTCACAAAAACAGAATGATTGATCAAAAATTGTGTCACGCACAAAGAAGGTTGACATTTCGATTTCGGAAGTTCATCATGGATCGCGTTCGCTAAAAATGATTTATATCGATACTCGTAAATATTTGAATCAAGTAATATGATGGTTAAAAAACATCACAACATGAAAAATGACATCATATGTGCGGCCGCGATGCGAAACAGACGAGATTTTAATGGGACGAAACATAAACGATCATTTGACATTCGCGCGAGCGGCTGGTGCATGAATACCAAGAGAAAATTCAAACGATTTTCCACAAACGACGATGGAATAATTCCATTGGATCAAATTGGCAGCGGAAAACTTTAAATTTACACATGCTTAGAGCAGCTAATACAAGTGGAAAAAATGGAGGATGATTGCTGAGCTAAAGCAAACATTAAAAAATTGACACTTGCAAAAAAAAAAAATTGGAGCTTAATATAAAAAATCGTAATTTGTTAATAATTTGAATATATTGAAAATATTTGAAACAATTTTGCGACGAAATAATTTCATTTAATTTCTTTGGCATGTAGAAATCAATCTCGGTTTCATGTTGGGCCAACCTAAAAAACCTGTTCCCGAGATTATCGATATTGTCCGAATATAGATGAACCAAATAATCGATCGGCCAATGTTGGTCATTATTGAGTCAATATCTATTATATAAAAATAAGTCGGGTTTTCCTTCCTGACGATATAACTCCAGAACGCACGAACCGATTTCGACGATTTGCATTCGTTGGAAAGGTCTCGGACTCCGTGAGGTTTATAGCAAAAAAAAATTGAAGAAAGATTAACAGAAAAACGGAAAATTCTTTTTTCACATACAGCGTCATTTCTGATACTTAGCATGTACTACAAACTAATATTTTTTGTTTGACTGCTACTCATTTGTTTGACAGCTACTTACTGTTCACTGCTCAGTTAATTTCATGTGACAATCCGGCTTTGTGTTCACTGTGAAATTGTGCAAAAAACTAAAAAAAAAAGTTATTCGTTTCCTAACATTTCAATTGGAAACCATCAAATCAATCACGTGTATTGGGCAAATTTTTATTCAATTTCAACAGCAAGCAATTTTCTTCTTCATCTTTGAACCGCCAAACGAAATGTTACATAAAATAAACCCATCTGGAGGTGAAACGGAGTTCGGCCGGTTTGCTAGTTGTTTATAAATAGCCTTGTCCAATATTACCTTCAAACTGAAATATGAATATTGATACAAATTATTTTTTCATATTACCTTGTTTTGTTTCATCATACTACATGTTTAAAGCGGCCGAAAAGATGTTAATCAAATATCGATACGATATTCAAAAATATTGAGAATATTTTAAAATATTTTATAATATTTGAAAAGGTGTGGTTAATAACTGGCAATATTAAAACATTTAATTTGGCTACAATTACATAGTACATAGTAAGATTAAGGTTTTCATTTAAAATTGTACATACATAAATTTCAGTTAATTATTTTGCATCATTTGTATATTAAATAATTTGAAGTGTTTTTAATTATGTTACTTTTTAGAATGTTGATGATACTTCGGTGCTTGTCATTATTTGCATATTACCAGTCACAGCCGGTACTTGTTCGTTTTTGAGTTTGCCCATTAGTATTCTGCCATTTCATATATTGCATTCGACGTTCCCTTTATTAATCGCTTTGTTTTCACACGTTATAGATTATTGATCGGCGGCCTATATTTCTAGGAGAACTAGGAGCAACATACATTGCTGGAGGAGTAATGAGGAGAGGATTTTTTTAAATAAATATTTTCATCATGATTGTAACATGTAAGTTTATTTTTATTAATTTGTAAAGAATTTTGAACTACAATCCAGAAAACGGATATTAGAATCTCACAACAAACTGAGGTCATTTATTTTATTTCACATTCGCATTATAAATAGTTATAAAATAACCTTCGCAGATACACATTTTAAATAAATTATCTTTAATACGGTTGGGCTAAAGGAACCTATGCCAAGTTTTAGTGTTTTAATGCGTTCTTTTAGCATATTTTAACTTCCCGTAGGGTAAGTTATTGTAATGGGCCGAAAATCGGAATTGAAAATTTTTACATTTCTCGACGTTTTGAAGGTTTCTGAACGTTTTGGCATACTTCAGAAAAAATGGATGTGTGTGTGTGTGTGTGTGTGTGTGTGTGTGTGTGTGTGTGTATGTATGTATGGATACAAATTTTCGTCCACGTTTTCGGGCGTACGGATCAACCGATTTGAATGGTTTAAAAAACATTCGATTCCTATTGATAGGGAAAAGAGCTGATTAGTTTTTGGCGAAGGCAGGTTCAGCCGTTTCGGAGATACGGAGCAAAGAGTGCAGAAAATAGAAATCGAGTTTTTGAGTGAACGGAGCATCCGATTTGAATGATCTAAAAAACATTCAATTAGTAATGATTGGCAGAAGGGGTTATTAGTTTTTCGCAAAGGCAGGCCCAGCCATTTCGGAGATACAGAGCTAAATGTACAAAAAAATGGCAGTTTTTGAGAGAACTAAGCGTCCGATTCAATTGATTCAAAGAACTTTCTGCTTGTCTTAACAAAATAATTGATTTTGGAAAAAAAAATTTTGTTCAATTTTTTTTTTTTTTTTTTTTTTTTTTTTTTTTTTTTTTTTATATCGAAAATATTTCAGATTTCATTTTTAATTCTGACTATAGTTCTAATATACTTTACAAATAATTTCAACTCTGCAATACAGTTTATATAATTCTTATAAATATTGACAATGTTACAATATTTAGAATAATCTATTTGAAAACATTCAGTATTCCACGAACATTTCGTTACGGTACGGGAAGTTCCAGCAATTTGCCTTAAGGCACGATGCCATAATTGCCTCAAGACAGAATTCCACTTACAGCTAGTTTATAATGTTTTTGTGTTCCTGATGCTGTTTTATTAAATTTGGCTATTTTCACCAATGTAAATTGATTTGCAATCTAAACAATTAATTTGATAGGTCAGATTTCTACGACGCTCGATATTAAAAATAATTGTTGAGTTGCAGCCGAAATCCTGATTCATAAAATAGTTTTTCCTAAGAAAAATAAAGTTCTTTGATGTTTGGAAAACAATTGACACCAAGGTGGGTCGGATAAATTATTATGGCCAGTAAGATTGTTAGTTTACGTATTATAGTTAGAGATACATACGTTAGTATTTATAGAATTAAAAAAATTATTTTTATTAATAACTGTAACGGTCAATGCAAAATTTACACAAATGTGTATTAAGGGTCCTTTGAATGTTTGAACAGAGGACAAATAAGAAAATTTTTAGTCATCTATTATTATTTATGATGTATGCACTCAAACAAATCAACAAATTTGTAAATCATTTTGTTATCAAAAAAGATGCAATTGAGTTCAATTATAAGTCAGTCAGTCAGTGAATGTGAGTTAAGTTCAGTTGCGATTGTGACTTCAGTTTCAATACTTAAATCATGATGTAATAGTTTTAAGTCAAATAAATAATCACATCAAAGTTCTTTGTGGGTCTATTCTATTCTGATCAGAATTTTCACATATTTGGTGACAACGGATTCTACACAATTTTTAGCAGCGTAAAGAACCCAATTCTACATATTTTGGGTGTCATTGGTAATTCCTACATTGATTTGGTGGCAGCGGATGTGTAAAGTTTAAATTGAAATAAATAATCATATCAAATTTCTTCGTGTGTCTATGCTATTATGATCAGCATATTCACATATTTGGTGACAACGGATTCTACACAAATATTAGCTGCGGAAAGAACTCAACTCTACATATTTTGGATGTCGTTGGTGGTTCCTACATTAATTTGGTGGCAACGGATTACACAACATTTTTTTGGTGGCAGCGGTGTGATTGACACAAAAATATATGTATATATATTTGTGCGTGTATAAAAGTATAGAAATATAAATGTTGATATGTATTTCTGTAGATGCGTATGTAGATTCATATCAGGCCAAATATAAAATCTCTATCAACGCTGATAGAAAAGTTCATTCGCCGTCCCGCAATCGGGTTATACGTATCTGATTTTATCAGGAGAGAGTTGTATCTGCTTGTCGTGCAGATAAGTTGCCCTCGCCGAAATCAGAGTGAGTGACAAAATTTATTCGCTGCCCCGAGCCAGTGTCCTGTTTTCCGAACAAATTAGCTGTCGTTTCCATTGTACCGGATACAGGCGTAGTTTGTTAATTGTGACGGACAGCATTAAAAATGTACGTTCCGAGTATATCGTTCTGTAATGCTAATATTCTGAATGCTAAAGCACAACATTGGCTTTACAAAATGTTCCGCGTGTTACCGGTTAAATAGATCGCTCCCGCAGCGGGATTAAATTTACAATAAGAATACTGTACACATGCAACAGTATACATAATAAATACTTCAATTTAGGGCAACACACAGCCACGTCGCAGCACGACAGAAATTTGTGGGGCTGGCTGTGTGTATGTGCCGACGTATGCAAAACGTTACTACCGAAGAGAATATTGTATGGTGATAAATGATTTTTCAAATGCGAAACGGTCTGATACATACGGACACATTCATATGTAGAATAAGGTTGCTTAAGTCGTACACCCTAAGGCAATAATGATGTAACGTCTCATGCAAATAATTAAAAAAATCTTTGGAGTTGAATCAGGATTGTAAAATGGTAAAAAACTATATTTTTTTAATAAAAATTTTCGAGTACAAAAATAGAAACCTAAAATCTCACATTCAGTTCAAATATTGCTCTCTTGCACATTGAAGCTTGCGCGTACAACAAACATAATTCAAAGTGATTGTGGGTAAAATGCAACAGTAAAAATCATGTAATTTTCAGGTTTTTATTTTTACTTCAAAGTTTTTCAAGAATAAATTTATCAAATATTTTACCATTTTACAATCCTTATTGAATGCGCCAACTTTTGATAAAATTTGCCAACACATTTTACTGTTGTCTCAGAAATGTTATTCTAATAAATAAATAATAACCACAATAATAGAAAAATGTCGATAATTTCACCAAAGCTCTAGGTTGCACTTAAAAAGTCATAATTGTTCATTCATATGTTCATTCATATGTTCAAACAAGTTCATGAATGTTCATTCATATGTCCATTGCAAACTTTTTATATCGAAGAAACTAACCAAAACCTGAGTAAACGCTTTCATCAACATGAAAATAATTCAAAAAATCCTAAGCAATTTAAGACGATGCTAACTCAACGTGTTAATTTAAACCATAATATAGATTTTTTCAACCCTAAAATTTTACATTTTGAAGACAACGTGATTAAAAGAAGATTCGCTGAGGGGTTGTTTTTGCAATTGCATATATTTTATCAATGTGCACATACTCCTGTCATGGATTAATAATGTTTTCATATATTATATTAGGATACAAAATTGTAAGTGTTTTATTATTATTGTTATTATTATTATTATTATTACTATTGTTTTTCTATGAGGTTTCTTATTTATTTAGTTTTAATTTTTATAGTTAAATTGATTATTACTGAATGAAGGCTAAGATGCTAGCCGAAACCTATGGATTTTAAATAAACACATTTCTAAAAACTCTCATACTATTTTTATTGATGTAACGCCCGACTTTTTAACTCAAATTAAATATACTATATCAACATCAAATTCAAGACTATTCAAATATATATATATATATATATATATATATATATATATATATATATATATTATGCTTTACCATTTATTATATTCAAAATAATATTTTTATTCATTTATGTGGAACAAACAGTATTATTTGAACGCACTATTTATTTTCAATTTTCAGTTATAAATTTTGCAAATATTTGCTTTTGTTTTATGAAATGTACTCTGAAATATTACGGTGTGATAATTTATGATTTGTAGTAATATCCGTTGCACCACAATGCTTCATTCATTCGGCTGTTATAATGATAATTGTACATGAAATTTTACTGAATTAATAATAATTTTAAATCAATCTAAAATGCTATAAATTATTTACAACTTTCTTAGATATTTTTAGTTTGTAATAATTATGAATTTGTTCGCATATTTTTTATTGCATTGTAAAAAATTTAAAATACTCTCCTGATAACAGATTTTAAATTCGCACAACAAACTGAGGTCATTTTGTTCGCTTATTACAATCTCGTTAAAAATTATTATAAAAGATCCTTTGCAGGTACGAATTTCGAATAAAGTTTATTCAAAATGCAGTAATATTGAGTTTAAAAAAAATTATGTTATATTTTTATGTGCTAATTTGTTTCTGTTAGAACAGTTTCAAATTGATTTTTTGAATTGTTGATGTCGTTGAACTACTTTTATTGAGTTTTGGCTAGTTTCACCAATGTAAATAGATTTGCAATCTTTACAGTTAATTATCAATAATTTATGATTCGGCTGTTGTATTATAGCGGTATGTTTTGTTATAATAATGAATACAGAAACACAGACAATTTACACTAAAAATTTATACACTTAAAAACCCTCCTTTTCGCGCAGCACCTGTTATACAATTTATTATTCTAAATATTTAATCCGTGTTTACAAAATCGCGCTAATCAACATCTACCTAAATCTCAAGTCAATCCAAAACCCAATAAATCATTCAAAACTTTCCTAGATATTTTTAGTTTGTCAATTGTCCCCCCGACAGCCATTTTCGGCGTGTTTTTCTCGAGACATGTCATCGTCTGGATTTGCCGCGGGTCGCAGCGGTGCGGCAGCCGCAGCATTCGTTTCTGCCGCCGACACGGACTCTATTTTGTGCGGCGAATGTCACATCAATTAATTGTGCAGGGACATCGCTCGCAAATTAATATTGCATGCCGACACTGAATAAACAAATTAGTTTTAATGTCACACGAGTTGAGTGGTATAAGGGTTAGCGGAGGCTGGACTATTATACCAGAATTTATATACATGCTTGTAAACTTGAAATTATGTTGATAGATTAAATTTTTATTCTTACTATGGTAACCATAATTTTTTTTTTTTGTGTAGAATTTAATTGTATTTTATGCTATTAACTACAAACTTGAGCGACATATAACATCACTTGGGAGATCTAATTTTATCACCAAAAAATTGTAATTAGTCCTCAACTTAATATAGAAAACAAAGGGACAAATATTACAAAAAATGGTAATTTAATTTTTGAATCGTTTCATTGACACTTTTTACCCCGTATCATCAAAACGGCAGAATATTCCTTTGCCAAAAACTAATGAGCACGTCTCCCTGTCAATAGGACTCAAATGTTTTTTGAATCATTCAAATCGGTTGATCCGTGCTCTCGAAATCGTCGACAAAAAACTGTATCCGCACACACACACATACATCATTTTTTTAAGGTATGTCAAAATGTTCAAAAATCTTGAAACGTAAAATTATGCATATTTAGACGACCATTCAGTTATTGAAAGAAAAAGTTATGTTAGAATAAAGTGCAAGTTTTCCATAAGTTTCGAGCCTCAACTTGATTCTTCCTCAGTTGATTATCTGTACCACTTAATTTTAAAAAGTACCACATACAGTCATTAATCACATACAATGAATATTTATGTGAAGAATTATTTGTTCAATTAAAAAACACTAAAATAATAACCAACAATTTTGTCAAAGAGTGTTATGCACGTATATATCCATAAATAATTATTGCATCCAAAACTTGTAACTATATGAAAATTAAATTAAATAGTATCACATACAACATCAATCATCCGCATATTGAATTAATTATAAAAATAAATTTATGCTATCGATTATTTATTCCTAAAAGATAAAAACCTTATATAGCCTTCATAACCGGCCATAAATCATTTCAAAAATAATTATTATGGAGATCAATTTTTGCGAATTCTATACAATATTCTGTAGATATTTCCGAATCATTGAAAATTGTTTGCAGTTGACAAATATTGCGTTGATTTATGCATATGCATGCTGAAATTTTTGCCGAACTGAAACACGATTGATTTTTATGGAAATCGAGTTTGAATAAAATTGCACACATTGAATTATTTGTAAAGTCATTTTATTCGTAATTCTATGTAAAAAAAATAAGTGCGACAAAGGTTCAAGTTGTCAAAAACAAAAGAATTTGATGAATTTAAATTTTCAGTAAGGCCAAGTTTTGTTTTTCGAAATATACCAGCTGATGTCTCTAGAAAAAATGTAGCAAGAATACTTTTGCTCTCTTCATTTACAAGGGCGCTGTCCAAAAACTACCAATTGATATTTTATACATGAATGACTCGTCATTTCAAAAGATAATCAAAAGTTGGATGAGGTTCAACATTTACTACTGCATATTTTGTCGACTATTTTTTACTTATTTATTTATTAATATTATTGTTATTTTTTTATTTTTTTCTGGCATCATTATTATTATTATTATGTGTAATTTAGCCATATAACTCTTGGGGTATGTAAATAACTCTGATTGTTATATAATATGAAAAAAAAATATTTTGTGGAAAAATTTTATATGACAGCGATCAGAGCTTGAAAGTCTTATTATAATGCTGTGACTTTCCTAAAAGTCAACTCAATGGTTGATCTGACTCTGATAAAATTTTGTTACTAGAATTTTCTCATTATGATGACTTTTTATTTCATGCGGCAATGCTGAAAGATGTTTGCACATGAAAAATATTGCTATCTATATTTTGAAGCAAAAAACCTATGTCTCTACTGCTTGACATCATGCTGTTCAAGACAGCAATCAAACCTGCCTGGAAGTACATAACTCCAACCACAAAGAAGCCAACTGTGTCCATTTTAAATACCTTTTGGGCGACCGAGTAATTGATTTCTGTTCCCAAATTCCATCAATCCTCAGTGTTGTTCTAATAGATTCCTGTGTGAAGTAATAAGGGATATCTGGATTGATATGTATTATATAATCCGCATATCGATAGATAATAATGGACTAATTAATAAAGCCCGCTTGAGATATTACAGCAACTCGTTGATTGGCTAATGCAATAATTCTCTAGAGGCAATTCTATGAAACGAACATCTCTGAATTCGAACTGTTGCATTAATTATGTATATTCGCTAACAAAATTAATTAATACCA
Organism: Ctenocephalides felis; assembly: GCF_003426905.1. NCBI lineage: Eukaryota > Metazoa > Arthropoda > Insecta > Siphonaptera > Pulicidae > Ctenocephalides > Ctenocephalides felis. The sequence goes on from NW_020538040.1 coordinate 186,767,987, forward strand.
TTAATATTTGATACTGTTCAACGTCAAAGCATCGTATTAAATGATTAGTATTTTAGCATAAAATTTATCCATACACTTCTCTGCCCGAAACATATTTGCCAGTACCATTGATTTCTCTTACATACTTACTTATTGTTAGTATGAAAAAAATATTTGTATAGAAATAATCATTTTTACGAATGCCTCCTAATTTATAATTTTTCACTGTTTACTTGTCTAGATTTATTAACATAGCTATCAATAATTAACTAAAGACTATATCTCAAAGAGTTAGGACAATCAACTCCGTTCTTACAAATTAGTAATGATTCCATGACATGGTGTTCTATACCATCAAAAAAGCTTAAATTACGATCAAAATTAAAATTAGTCTGAATGCCAGTAATGACATTCCTTTTATTACATTTTAACAAATTAGATAGATATGAATGATATATGACAAAAACGTGTTCGGTCCCAGCAACAAAATATTCTAGAACGATTTGAACTATTATCCTCCGTTTTATAAAATCTAATACTTGTGCTATATGTATGAGCATAGTATTCAATTAATATTAAAACATTGTTTGAGAAAATTATACGAATCTAAATAATAAACACTATTATCTTGCTTTAAGAGACCCTTATCAATTCTGTCGACATATATAGCAATTGTAAATCAAAAACATTCTCTTTCCTTCGAAAACGATGAGACCTGCCACTTCCAAAAATCAATAAGCCCAGAACGAATAATTTTAACTATTCAATTTGGTTGTAGAAAGTTCTAACTTACATGAAAACTGTCAAAATACCATGTTATAAAAGTTGTGCGATCATGCGTTTTACACATAAAATGCAACTCTGCTCATAGTTAATATACAACATCGTCACAAAGATGCAGTTGTGATAACAATATTTTTTTTTTGATATTTGTGCGTTTTCTAAGTTAGGTTTTCTATCTAAAACTCCTGACTGCACAGTAGTCACATGGTATTGACTGCATTTAGTACCACTCTGTATGAGAAGCGCTACATAACATAGCCTACCTAACATTAGTCCATTTTGCCTCAGAATCAGCCTCTCAATGTATCCTAGAAAGCGCTATTTGTTATGTCACACAAATATGACTCTTATGACTTTCTATTAAAAGTTTTTTGCTCAAAAGCCAAGAAATTTTTAGGTTTTATTACTGATAAACTTGTGGTAAATAGAAGTTAGCAGCATCAAGTCAAAACAATTACCTTCACTCACCGCAAAATGACTTCCCCTATAAAAATCGTATAAATGATCACCCAAATTTGCTCGCCAGAAAACTTCACAAAAACTCTACCAGGCCCAGGTTGAAAAGAATTTCTTTGCATTGATCAACATTAGATAAGACCTTCGATAAATCACTGGTAATGGTCAGATGGTTTGGATTTTTCCAACGTCCGTTTTATATGAAATATTTTTCTTGTTGTCCGTATCGGGACAGTTGTAAAATTATTATCTAGCTTTTGAAATATGCTGCGTACGTATCGTTTGCAACAAACATCTGTAATTGACATGGCCTTCTACCGAATGGCCTATATGTCTGACATGGCTTATGTAGATCTTCTCAGCGTCAGATACATATAACTGACATAGCGATTAACGCATTAATATTTAACAAATCACCAATTCCCCCGCCAATTATTCTAGTTGTCCTGCTTCCCATGTTTCGAAACTATCTGCATTTAAATAAGACAATTGTGACTGACGGTTTCGGAAGGCGGAGATTGCGCGGTCGGCGGTCGGCGGACGTCTTAATGCCGTTTGGACATGTGTCCGGCGATGCACCTCCACCGCTCGGACCGTGGCGGCGTACATTCGAACGGATGACGGTGGATTTGTGCGCGTGACAGCTACGGATGTGTCTTGGACAATCCGGACGAAAATGACGTCGGTCTTCAAACTTCCAGCGATTTAGGTTATGCAAATCGTGACTTTGATAGTAGAAATGCTTAAACCAAACAAGGGCCACAAATAAATTATAAACTAGTGGGGAGCATGGCATCGTGTCTTAAGGCAAATTGCTGGAACTTCCTGTACCAAAAATTATTTTTTGAAAAGATTAACATTTGAAAAAAAAAATTACTATGAAAAAATTAGATTTTTGAAAAACTATAAATTTTTGACAAAAATTTACTTTTTTTGAAAAAAAAAGACTTTTTGAAGAAAAATTTATTTTGAAATATTTTAGAAATTGCTTTTTTTCAAAGCAATCGTACTGTATTAACTGCATAGAGACGAAATATCGAAGCGCGTAAGCGCCGCGTCGCCGTCTAACGGATAAACATTGGTGCGGAACCCAAGGTTAAAATCTCTATAAAATATCTGATAATTTGATGTGCATATGTCTAATGATCATCTTTGACCGCCAAATGGCATTTTCTTTTACTTTTTTTTTACTAGATCTCCGCAACCGCCAAACCTGCCTGCCTGATGAAAATTTAATCAGTACTTTCATCTTGTTAATACAAGTAAAATGTTTTTTGAATTATTCAAATCGGACGCTCCGTTCTTAAAAACTGAGTTACCGTTTTTAGCACTTTTTGCCCCATATCTTTGGAACGGCTAGACCTGCCTTTGCCAAAAACTAATCAGCACGTCTCCTTATCAATATGAATCGAATGTTTTTTGAATTATTCAAATCGCTTCATCCATGTTCCTGAAATCGTCGACGAATATTTGTATCCGTACACACACACATACACGCGCATACACACTCACATACATTTATCCATTTTTTCTAAGGTATGCCAAAATGTTCAGAAGATTTTGAAACGTAAAGATATATAAAAATTGTCATTTTCGATTTTTTTGCGATTACTATAATTTGCCCTAAGGGAAGTTAACTAGTGGGGTGCATGGCATCGTGCCTTAACGCAAATTGCTGGAACTTCCCGTACCGAAATTAAACATTCGAGAAATGAAAATAATCGATAATTGCTTTAAATATTTTCAATTAGATTATTTATCATAAATACACACTGTAAAGTTATAAGTGCTTTTTAAATTAGGCGACGAGTGTATTCTACAAACAACATTGGGTATGTTTATAAAAAAATTGTTAATTTCTTTTAAATTTGTTAGTTTTTGATAATTTAGAATTTTTTTCAAAATTATGTCATTTTTTTAGAAGTTTGAAATATTTTTGGAATTTAAAAAAAAAAGGTTTTTTGTAATTTTTGAGAATTTGTAAATTTTTGAAAATATTCAATTTTTTTTAATATATCGAAATATTCTCAAATTTTTGTAACAAATCGTTTTTAATTGTTGATATTTTTCAAAATTTAGTTTTTTTTGGGAAAATTATAAAAAATTTAGGAAGTTTTAATTTTTTGAAACTTTGAATTTTCTGAAAATTTTGAATTCTTTTTTTTTAATTTTCAAAATTACGAAATTTTCTGTAAAAGCATTTTCTGCACACCGTCTACTCAAGCAAAATGTTTTTTTAAATTAATTTAATCGGATGATTCGTTCTCTCAAAAACTATATAACCGTTTTTACACCCATTGCGCTCCATACCTCCGGAACGGCAAGATGTGCCTTATGCAAAAACGCCTCGCAATCGAGTACGAACTGAATGATTCTTCAATCATGCAAATCGGTTATTCCATACTATCGAGAATGACAAAGACATTTGATTGAACCATAAAAACTTGGTACGGAACCCAAAACAATGACACAAAATGTGTACACATTATTAAAATCTCTATAAAATATCTGATAATTTGATGTACATAATGAATATTTTTGACCGCCAAATGGAAACTTTTTTATTTTTTTACTGCTGGACCCGCCTTTCCAAAAATTTAAATTGAGCTAAGGCAATAAATGGTCGGATATTATATAAGTTAATCAAGTGTTAAGTGAACTACATATATAATGTATTAAAAGTCATATATTTTCATTAAGAAGCTCATAGTTAATATTATTTACTTAGTTTTTAATGATAAATGATGATAACTTGAAAATCAACTAACTTTATTATCCTTTTCGTTTTCATGTATTTTTGACGTAAAAATATCGACGTAATCTACTTTTAAGGTGGAAGTTTATTTTCGTGTTGTTTTGATATCGCTATCTGATCAGAAATCACAAAGCATCAGCTTTTTATAAAAGTTTCTGGGTGAGCGAAATGAACGCGGCAGCAAAAAGTGGGGCACAAGTGTGTATGATATATCCGTTTATCCATTTTATCATACATCGCTCGCTGTTTAATCTATGTGTTTGTCTTCGAAACCTGAAAAAACGATGAATAAATATATATAATGGCAAAGTTTAGCGTTTCATGGAGGAAAAAGCTCGGAATCTTGCTCCCATTTATAGTTCAAACATTTTAAAAAACTTTGACGGATTTACTTAGCGACGAGGCGCCGTATTTTGAAATTAGATTTTGCGGGCTCAATTTTATTTGGCGGATCTTGATATTTTGGGTAAATTTTTTCCGAAAGTAATATACAATATATTATAAGTAACATCGATAGATAAATAGTAACACTAATGAAGCGTATCATTTTCTTCAATTTTGTAGTGAACAAATTCAGAATGACTCAAAAACATAACTAGTGGTGCATGACACCATGCCTTAAGGCAAATTGCTGAAACTTTCCGTACCAAAAAAAATTTTTGAAGAATGAAACTTTATGCTATTGAAATAATCTATATCCTACAAGAAGTTATTATAATCACATATAGCATATAAAATAGGGTTAGTCGGTTTTCAAAAACCGGTTTTAAAAACCGTTTTTTGGCGAAAATTGTGGAATTAGAAAACCGTTTTTTTAGTGAAAAAAGTCGGTTTTCACTGTATAAATGGAAAATGACAAATATAGCCAAATATAAAAGATAGATGAAAGCGTTTTGATACTTGAAATCATATCGCTTCAATAGCATTTGATATCTTATCAGTCTGCAATGGTTCCCAGAAAGGTTTTAAGAAAGACATAATAATTTAGATTTTTATACTAGTGTATATATTAAGTTGAATCAGTGTGACTTCTTGAAGAAGTAATTTCCTCTACTCAAACTTAAAAAAAAGTTTTAAACCCTAGAAGCCACAAATTAAATAACAAAAAACTTAGAAATATTATATCAGGCTTTAAAAACAATTAAGCATAGTTTGGTCGCAAGTATGAGAGTATTTTCTATTTCAGGAAATTTTGTGAGTAAACAAAGGACACGTTCAAGTAGCAATTCGATAGACGTTCTCAGTTTTTTGAAATCATATTTTATTAAACAAAACAACAATTAAAATGTTTAAAATTAATTAATTAAAATTGCTCGGAACAGACAATACCCGAGTTTAGCTTTGTTTTTAAAGCTAAAATTTATATTAACAAGTATGTATCAACATGTATATATAATTTTTTTTTTTTTTTTTAATTTAATGAATGTTTTTTATTTAAAAATGCATTATTTTTATTTATTCAAGAACTTTCCTTTCACTATCATAAGAATATTTTCATTCTTATATGTGAAAATGATGCATGAATAACGAATAATTATTTTCAAAGTTATTTAATAAAGATAAACTATTATTTTATAGTTCTGCCAATTAAAATTAAAATAATTTCGTTTACTATCCATAAAATTGAACAATAAATAAATTCAGTCTAATACTGCTCTAAATCACACTAAAATTGCGGATGAATTACAGAATATACGAGCAAAAATTTACTTTACATATAAAATTCGAAAACCTAGCCGGTTTTAGCCAAACCGGTTTTCTGAAATGTCGGTTTTTATATAAACCCTAATATAAATCTATCTAAAAATCTAGCATATAAATATATCTTGAAAATTTTATTTGCCTATAATATTTAGGTAGTCGACAAAAGATAAATCAGTTTACCATGCTATTTCTATTCTATCGCGATTCAAATGAGCTTGCTTACCAAAACACGAAATATTCATTGACAGAGTTAAATACTATTCAATATACATCCGGATTATCTAATTATATTCATGATTGGAGTCCCTGAATCATTTTGTGAATATTTCAGTGAATTAAAGCGCTCAATGCACAAATTCAATAACAGCCTTAGAAGGATATAAATCTCTTCAACCCTAAATGTAATTCTGTTTTAAGAAGGGATTATAATATAAAGCTGGGCATACTTAGGGGTATCTTAAAACTACGCTTTATTAAATCACGAAATTGAAGTCTACATACAATAAACGTATTGAAATTCTTTCATCTTGGGAATTCTTTCATGAGAAAAAATTAAATACTTCGTCAGTTGCAAACATAATTGTCAGCTGTTTATTTCAAGTTTAATATAAAAACTAATGGTGTATGGCATCGTGCCTTAAGGCAAATTGCTGGAACTTCCCGCACCATAATGAAATATTCAAAGAATATAATTTAGTAAAAAATAATATTTTTTTTTCTAAAAACAAACGTTTCGTCAAGATAAGCAGAGAGTTTTTTGAATCATTCAAATCGGATGTTTAATTCTCTCAAAAACTGCCATTTTTTGCATATTCTGCTCCATATCTGCAATATGGTTGGACCTGCCTTTGCCAAAATCTAATCACCCTTCTTCCCATCGTTACGAATTGAATAATATTTGGATCATTAAAATCGAATGCTCCGTTCTCTCAAAACCACGATTTCTATTTTTCTATTCTATTTTACTCTGTGCTCCGTACCTCCGAAACGGTTGGACCTGCCTTTGCCAAAAACTAATCAACATAACTCCCTATCAATAGGAATCGAATGTTTTCTGAATCATTCAAATCGCTTGATCCGTGAGCTTGAAAACGTAGGCAATTTGTATCCATACATATGTTATTTACGCACACCATTTTTTTCTAAGGTATGCCAAAATGTTCAGAAACGTAAAGATATGCAAAACTTTCAGTTTCGATTATTGGACGATATAATAACCTACCCTATTGGAAGTTTTAATGATTTACATTTTCAAAAAATTTTATTACAGTGAATTTGAATTAATTATATTTGTTATATTCCAGTACTATGCCTTCAGGTACATATCATTTGTTGAAATGATTTCCCAACTCTCAATCAACGTTCATGAAATATTCAACTTTTAATTAATTCTACGAGCAATGTTCAAAGATGACAAATGTAATAAAATTTTAATTAGTTCAATGACAATATGTAACTCTATAATATAATTTTAAAATGAATGGAATTAAACAAATTTAAACCTATTTTGAAATCTATTCATGTACATTTTGTACCATATGTATGGAGTGTGTTATTTTCAGAGCAAATTCACATCTGCATACCTATAAGTCAACTCGGTTTTGTACGAATAAGAAGGTATAAGGTGTAAGAATCCCGGAATAGTTTATTCGAGGTAATTTTCATCTCGAAGTAGTTAATTATCGGTATAACGGTGCCTTGGGCACAAGTTATTGTCTCAATTTTCTTATGGTTCTCTAACTAGAAGCATTTGGAACGAAAGTAGAGGGCTGGGTATATATTTCGGTGAAATTATATATGTATATATATATATATATATATATATATATATATATATATATTTTATTATTATATATTGAGTACATACCTACGCAGTCAAAGCACTCTATACAGGACCTGCCGTGTAGCGTCAGATGTTCAGAATTATGTTATCTGTAAGAAAAATATCAAATGTTAATGAATATGTTTTAATATTATATAAAATAAAATTAAAATCATATATTTTTTATTGATGATAGTTTCTTTGATCATAGTTTTATGGATCATGTGTGAAATGTTTTAGTTTGGGCTATAAATTTTAGCTATATTGCTACTTTTAGAAGCAATATTTGTCCCAAAACCAGGTTTTTTGTTACGCATTGTCCACATATTTTTACAGTGTAAGTTAAAATTTAATTATTATCATTACGCCATTTTATTAACATGTTAAAACTACCCATCAAATAATAGAAAATTATACCTACGATGAGTATATTTATATCATCCTAAAATCATGCTTTGTAAAATAGAAATTTTGCGAATGGAAAAAATCCAAAGATGGGTAACAATTTTGAACTTGTATTTCTAATAACAAAAACAAACTTTCTGACTACTGGACAAATGCTTTATAGAGCTAAAATTAATTATGAGGAAACTTGTACAAAATTCTATGTAAAGCTTAAGAGACAAGAGACCATGGATTAACAAAATATAAGAAGTTTTGTACTCAATAATTATGTAATTAATTTAAAAAAATAGTTTTTTATATACATTTACGCTTAGAATAAAGACGTGCCCACCAGTGAGAATAGGAAACACTCAAGTACCTCAAGAAGACCATGTGAAATATCTCGGCATGTACCTCGACAGAAAACTAAATTGGCAAACTCATATAAAAACTAGCTGTAAGTGGAATTCTGTCTTGAGGCAATTATGGCATCGTGCCTTAAGGCAAATTGCTGGAACTTCCCGTACCGTAACGAAATGTTCGTGGAATACTGAATGTTTTCAAATAGATTATTCTAAATATTGTAACATTGTCAATATTTATAAGAATTATATAAACTGTATTGCAGAGTTGAAATTATTTGTAAAGTATATTAGAACTATAGTCAGAATTAAAATGAAATCTGAAATATTTCATTTTCGATTCTTTTATTTTTATTTTATATTTATTTCGATTATTCGATATAAAAAAAAAAAAAAAAAAAAAAAAAAAAAAAAATGGAACAAAATTTTTTTTCCAAAATCAATTATTTTGTTAAGACAAGCAGAAAGTTCTTTGAATCAATTGAATCGGACGCTTAGTTCTCTCAAAAACTGCCATTTTTTTGTACATTTAGCTCTGTATCTCCGAAATGGCTGGGCCTGCCTTTGCGAAAAACTAATAACCCCTTCTGCCAATCATTACTAATTGAATGTTTTTTAGATCATTCAAATCGGATGCTCCGTTCACTCAAAAACTCGATTTCTATTTTCTGCACTCTTTGCTCCGTATCTCCGAAACGGCTGAACCTGCCTTCGCCAAAAACTAATCAGCTCTTTTCCCTATCAATAGGAATCGAATGTTTTTTAAACCATTCAAATCGGTTGATCCGTACGCCCGAAAACGTGGACGAAAATTTGTATCCATACATACATACACACACACACACACACACACACACACACACACACAAATCCATTTTTTCTGAAGTATGCCAAAACGTTCAGAAACCTTCAAAACGTCGAGAAATGTAAAAATTTTCAATTCCGATTTTCGGCCCATTACAATAACTTACCCTACGGGAAGTTAAAAATAGACAACAGCTTGAGATAAAAATCAAAAAGCTTTACTGTTTACTAGGGACTAAATCCAAACTAAGCTCATACAATAAGCTACTTGTATATAAACCTTTATTCAAACCAATTTGGGGCTATGGTATACAATTGTGGGGCAGTGCTCATAAGACTAATATAAAAATAATACAGAAATTTCAAAACAAATGTTTGAAAATTGCCTTAGGAGCTCCAAAATAAGTTCCGAACTGGTTGATTCATGTCGACACGAATACACCTACCATAAGTGAAGTAATAATAAAAACAGCACACAAGTATAGAAACAAGCTAATTAGTCATCCAAATTCATTAGCAAATTCCTTGATAACAGAGCACTATCCAAGAAGATTGAAAAGAAAAGCGCCATTGGATTTAAGCCATCAACTCTCCTGATAAAAAATCGAAATAACTTGATCATTATTTATAAGAAATTATTTAATAAGTAAATAGTTAAAATTATATAATTATCAATAACATATTGTGAATTTTATATCGAATGGAAAAACAACTACTGAGTTGTTTTTTCCAACATGCCTTTGTAGTATACAAACCCCTTTTCGGCCAACTATTGTAAATTCATCAAATTTATTAAATGTCCTTTACTGGACAGTTGTAAATAAAATATATATATATATATATATATATATATATATATATTGTATGTCAAAAATTTGGAAGCATTTGAACCCCTGGGAGCAAAAAAATTCGAAAATATTCATATTAAGGACCACCATAATATATATGTATAACAGCAGTCAGAACTATTGTGATGACTATTGTGATGACTTTCTTAAACAATATGGCTTTCTCAAACTGTTAACCAATCTCTATTTTATTGCTCATTTATATTACATTTAGTGTATTACTGATAATTTTTTATTGATGTAAAAATGGCCGACAAGGGCTGAATTAACTTAAAAAACATATTGCTTTCTAAATTTTGATGTCATTTCTGCTTGACATCAGGTTTTATGTGATATCAGTACTGCTGGTTTTGGGCCACGTGTATTTAACCTGAAACTTCTGATTGGAAACCCATAACTCTAACCACCAAACCACTGGGGAATCGAATGCGGTTAAAATAATCCACTCCCTTTTTCAAAATTCTAATCACACAGCGAACGAATCCTGTTCGAATTACCGTCGCCCGGAGTCCGTACCGGAGCGCGGCTCTGGAGACGCGTTCCGGAAGAGCAGACGTAGCATCGGATGCGTGGCCTGGCCGTTGCGAGTAACTCGAGTACGTACGTGTATATACTTGGCACCGCGATGGTGGAAATTGGCAAAACTGATATGACCTGATTTTTTGACGATTTTTTTGCTGTCGATTGGTGCAAACTAAAATTTTTTTGCTCTCTCCGTTCTCGAGATAAATGGGTGGGGCCAAATTCGGTGCTAACTATATATATAGTCAGCACCGACCCCTTTAAAAATGCAAAAAAATTAAAATTTCTTTTTACTATCGTTATCAGTGATTTTTTTGCTGTCGAATGATGCAATTAATTTTTGGAAAAGTTTTGCCCATCATAGATTTTCACGCATAGGAAAATTCCCATTTTTGCCAATTTAAAAAAATTGACAAATTTGAAAATGCCCAATTTTTTTGCTCGCTTACTTAAATATAAAACAAAAAAAAATTTTTCAAAAAATTTATTTTTTCACCCCTTTTCAGAGGGGTTGCCAATTTTTTGGGGTGTCCACAGGTCACTTTTTTAAAAATTTAAAAATTGTTTCGGAATCTGTGATTTTTTTGCTCTGCAATACAAAAAAGAGGATTTCATCAGGACACATTGATTGCCATAAAAGTAATAAACTAATAGTGGGGCGCATGGCATCGTGCCTTAAGGCAAATTGCTGGAACTTTCCGTACCAATTTTTTTTTTTAATTAACATTTTTGAAAAAAAAAATTACTCTGAAAAATTAGATTTTTGAGAATTTTGACAAAATTTTTTTGAAGAAAGGTGTATTTTTAAATATTTTGGAAACTCTGAACTTTTTTTTTCAAAGCAATCGTACTGCTTTAACTGCATAGAGACGAAATATCGAAGCGCGTAAGCGCCGCGCCGCCGTCTAACGGATAAGCATTGGTGCGGAACCCATAGGAATGTAAACAAAATTTACACTTATTGTTAAAATTACTATAAAATATTTGATAATTTGATGTGCATATGTCTAATGATCATTTTTAACCGTCAGATGGCATTTTTTTTACTTTTTTACTAGATCTCCAAAACCACTAGTTGATCAGTTCTTCATCTTGTCAATACAAGTAAAATGTTTTTTGAATTATTCTAATCGAACGCTCCGTTCTCTTAAAAACTGAGTTACTGTTTTTGGTACTTTTTGCCCCATATCTTTGGAACAGCTAGACCTGCCTTCGTCAAAAACTAATCAGCACGTCTCCTTATCAATACGAATCGAATGTTTTTTGAATTATTTAAATCGCTTCATCCATGTTCCCGAAATCGTCGACGAAAATTTGTATCCGAACCCACATACACACACGCACACACACACATACACACACACATACACACACACATACATCCATTTTTTAAGGTATGCCAAAATATTCAGAAATCTCTGAAACGTAAAGATATATAAAAATTTTCATTTTCGATTTTTTGGCGATTACTATAACTTACCATACGGGAAGTTAAAAATAATCAACTTCAAATGCCAAAATTTTAGTATGAGTCCATAAAATTTGAAAGTGTACACAAAGAATTATAACGTGTCGATTGTATATTTTGTTTAAAAATCATTGATAACGAATTAGATATGAGGACAATGCACGTGGACGACTAATAATTTTTATTAATGGGTTTCATTCATTAGGTCGTATATAATATATAAACAATCGCTTCATCTTGCCGATGTGTCGTACTCGGCAGAGTTGAGTCGGTAATACACAAACAGTTTAAAACTTGTGTATGTGTATTGTCTATGTGTATTATCTATGCGTAAGTTTAATTTTCAACAAAATACTGGTAATCTCGGTATTTTTGGTATCAATCCCGTTATTGTAAACCCTACTTTCAAGTGCTCCAAAGATGCAGTAAATTTCATGCATTGAACATTGTCTTTTGGAATATTTTTGTTGTGCCGTATTGCGTCATAAGAAATTGAGCGCCTAAACAATTAGAATGATCTTCAGTTTTAGGAAATTTTGAATACTGCTTGAAACTGATCTTGAAATTTTAGACTGGGTGCATTAACACATCATTTGATGTGCTAGCCCAACCCCGCAGCCAATATCTCCATATCGTTTTTTGTTTTTGTGCTAATATCTCTGATTGAATGTTAGTACGTATATTGAAATCTCACTGTAAGTAATATATTAGTATGAAGCTAAAGCTTCTATTTTCTTCACTAACATAAGGCTCTTGTTGAAACTCATTCAGTTTTAATATATTTTTCGTGAAGAATTTTACATTTGTAACTATCTTCATCGACACATTCTGAACCTTTTTAATTAAATATCTAAATATATCAATTAAAATACTTGTGGTCGGTGAGTCCCTCATTGATCCATAATTGCGAAATCTCCAGCAACACATTCCATATTTCCAAATCATTTTCGTCGGTGAGTCCATACCTCTGATCCCTGTTGCAATTCACTGCATGGGAATCTCATCGCAAGTATTTCGGTACGTTGCCAAAGCCTCAATTTTCCTCGTCTTCGCCGAGAGAGGAAAGGGTGAAAAGAAGCAAGGGGCCTTTTCGGCATCGTGACTGCGGCGCAGGAATGAGTTATAACCCGCAGCGAGGACTACTTAAATATATTAATTAAAATACTTGTGGTCTTTATCATTGATCCATAATTGCAAAATCACTAGCAACATATTCCATACTTTCAAATCATTTTTGTCGGTGAGTCCATACCTCTGATCCCTATTGCAATTCACTACATGGGAATCTCATCGCAAGTATTTCGGTACGTTGCCAAAGCCTCAATTTTCTTCGTCTTCGCCGAGAGGAAAGGGTGAGAAGGAGCAAGGGGCCTCCTTTTCGGCATCGTGACTGCGGCGCAGGAATGAGTTATAACCCGCAGCGAGGACTACGCGGCGGTATGCACGCGCGAGAGCACCGCATGTCTACCGGATAAAGTGATTTCCGAATGTTTTCTGAATGTTAAGATTGAACTGGCAGGATAAGATGGATCGTCTATATGTTTCATTTAATTCGATATCGGCCATATCCCCCGCTTTATGTTATTTGCATTTTTATTATCGGTTTAAATATTTTCAACGATGAAACAAAAATAGATTTCGAGTCCAAAAGTTTTCGCGTCCTCATGTTTATATTTTGGCAGAGATTTTGATATATTATATGTTTTATGCATGAGCACGTGTGTAATAATAGCAAATATTATTTGAGACAGGTAAATAATAATTCACAAAAATAAATTAGTAAATTTTGTAATTCTTTCGAGCACAATCTAAAATTGAAGGAATTTGACATGTCTTTAATTTAATGCAGTTTAATTTCTTAAAAATTCAAATACTCAGCAAAATGATATTTGATTCCTATTTTAATCCTGTTGAAACTATACTAATTAATTTAAAGTGAAAAACACAGATAACAATGAAAGTTAGATAAAGTGATATTTAGTTGTACAAGAATTCAAGTCACGGCAGTATGCATTTTTGAATTTTGTGGGAAAATCAAGCAGGCTAGTGATTATAGAGAAAACAATTGGACTTGTCATACTTTTATATCATTAATTTTTATAGTCAATAAATTTTATATATTTTTATACAAGTGGATTTTATACTTTCATATTCATTAATACTCCCACAATTTAAATGTACTTTTTGATCCTACAGGGAATTTAAATAATTTTTTTTATAATTGATACAAAGAAAAAAATGATTCGTTCTGAATGACAGTTCAGTTGAAAAATGTATTAAAAATTATAATTAGTTTTCTTAGATCATGAAATAATATGCTTTATTACACTGGAAAGTATGATGAGCATCATGAGTCGATTCTGCAGTAAAATGAACCAATGTTATGGCAAGGCTATGTTCCGTTACAGTGATAATACAAAATGCTACTAAATACTGCCAAAATGCCATGTATTTGCTGTGCGATCATGCGTTTTTCACATGAAAGGCAACTTCACTCATGTGTTATAAAGCCAAATCACAAAGATCCAGTTATGATAACATCGTTTTTTTAACATTTTCTAGGTTTTCTAGGTTAAGTTTTCTATTTAAAACATGCAACAACCTATAGAATTTTGACAGTTTTAGTACCACTTATATGAAAACTGCCACATAAATTAGCCTTGCCATAACATTTGTCTATTTTACGGCAAAATCGGCGCCTCAAACTCTTTTATATTTATGTTTCTAGACCTTCTAATCTTTCTCAATATTGTTTTTAACTAACAATAAAAATAATATATATACAACAGAAACAATATTGTAAATGTAAAATATTGTTATCAAACCCCCTCATTATATTATAGTTTTTAAAACACATTTTTTTTGAAAAGTAATACTTAGTCCAAACATTTAATCCAACTTCAGAATGAACTTAAACATTGAATGTACTTAGTGGTATCTTGAACGAAAAAGATGTCAACATTTTAAATAACATTTTATTTATTTTTTGTCCGAGACGGGAATTGAACCCGGAATCCTGCACTGATATACCAAATCCTTATATATCTTTACGTTTCAAAGGTTTTGAACATTTTGGCATACCTTAGAAAAAATGGATGTATGTGTGTGTGTGCGTATGTGTGTATGTGTGTGTGTGTGCGGATACAAAATTTCGTCGACGATTTCGGGAACGCCGATCAACCGATTTGAATAATTCAAAAATATTCGATTCGTATTGATAAGGAGACGTGCTGATTAGTTTTTGGCGAAGGCAGGTCTAGCCGTTCTGAAGATACGGGTCAAGAAGTGCCAAAAACGGTAACTCAATTTTTAAGTGAACGGAGCATCCGATTTTAGTAATTCAAAAAATATTTTACTTGTATTGACAAAATGAAGAACTGATTAAAATTTTGGCAAAGCAGGTCCAGCGGTTATAGAATCTCACTGAAAATAAGTTAAATAAATGTCATTTGGCGGTCAAAAGTGTTTATTGGACATATGTTCATCAAATTATCAGATTTTATAGAAATTTTAATAATGTGTACATATTTTGTGTAAATTCTTTTGGGTTCCGTATCAAGATTTTAAATTACGGTACGGGAAGTTCCAGCAATTTGCTTTAAGGCACGATGCCATGCACTCCACTATTTTATATATGTATCAGATCCTTCTGAGCCTCTTCTGTATCAGTTTCAACACTAACGTTTGTAGGTACAACACATAAAATATTATTGGTGTCAAATATTGTTATCAATCGCCCTCATTCTATTACAATAACGACAGCACCCAAAAAAAACTTTCTCATGTGTTTAATATTAGGATCAAAGTGTCTAAGTGTGATCGGAACTATAAATAAATAACGATCAACCGAAATCACAAAAGTTCGGACAGCGATCGGCTTGCGATGCGTGTTTATTTATTGGCCCACTATTTCTGTAGTTGTAGGTTGTAGGTTGTAGTCGGTCCTGTCTGAACCGTTGCACTAAAACCGAAGGTAAAACGAGAAACTTTTGGGCGTTTTATGGCATGTATCTGGGCGCATCGGGATATATCCTTTATTACACAACTTTAGAGATTTATTGACCGATCGGATTCTGTTACTATTAATTCACAATAGAAATAAATCGATAAAAATCATACTATAAAACAAATAATTTATGTTTATGTAAAAAAAGAGTGCGCGTAAGGTTCACACGCGATTGACGTAAAACTTATTTGCTACTGTACAAGATGGCATATTTAAGTAAAAATAAATACATCATATAACAATTTTGAATAATGTTTATTAGTACTATGATAACACTCGTGATGCACACATTTATTAGTGTCAACTATTATACACAATTATATAATGATAAATTATATATTTATAATAGCATTAAAAATATGTATAATATTTAAAAACAATAATATAATTAAAGTCATACTTTAAATATGACATGATCGGTTTGTCATTGTAATTAGCATTTAGGAATGAACCTTCATTAGAGAAATGAAGTAATTGTTGAATATTAACTTCTATAATATTCGTTCACACAGTGAATTATGTTAAACACGCCTAAACAAATATTGTTTTCACAACTTCACTCATCACGTAATAATTGTGTTTGAAGAACTTCATGTAATTAAAATTAACATACATTCATTGACTGATGGTATTTTTTTTACTTTTTCGCTGGCGATATGATCTCATTCTTTGAACAGCTAAAATATCTGTCTTGTCTAAAAATATTTTTCATTTTAAAGATTTATTGAAACTACGAATAATATAGAAATAATTTCTAATCATTAATCTTATTAATCAATTTTCAAGGAACAGGGTAAAATGATATTCTGATTCAGACATTTTTCATTAAATCAAGATTTGTACTACGATGTAATTTTAAAATCTATGCCGATATCCTTGTTGATATTGGTACGCATACAACGACAAATCTATATTTCACATACACGACGACTAATCACAATCGACCCGTATAGAAATGATATCATCGAGATCGAATGACAAGTCATTGGCACTCGACTCTTATCTGCAGTAACGCACTTCCGTTGCATTTGTACGGATTTATACCCTAGTTCTTAGCGCCTAAAGAAGTTGTACTTTAATAAACTAAAAAAAATAATGTTTATGTAAAAAAAATATTCAGAATAATTAGAGTATTTTTGTTTAAATATCTATTACATCAATGCAGATATCTATTACATCTGCAGGAACAACGACATATCGATCTATTTTCGTGATGGTTAATTAAGTCAATTAACAAAAAACCAATCTTATCATCCGACTCCACATGATGCTGCTGATGATGTCTTATGATTTTTCCCCACTAGTCACAAATATTTGATATTTTAACACGCGAATCCGCAGTCCAGGTAGAACAGTTCTATGAAATTTATTCACCACAAATAGCATGTAGTAATAGCACGTTATCCCAAGTATATTTCCGTGTACCAAACTTTGTTGTTATAATTTAGAAATACGTGGTCCGTGAGAGTTGTGTGGTAGACAAGATTGTGGAGTGCTTGTGCTGGTCGTCCATTTACTGTTAGAGACAACATAGATATGTTTCATTTGTACTCTACTTATTTGTAAAAGTTTTATTGCAAATATTATGATACATAGCATTTCATAAACAAAAATATATGGATGAATTTAAATAAATTTCTCAGCCTATTCTCAGATACCATTGCTATATTATGTTATCAGATTTCCAGTGTAACATAACATATTTCGAATAAGAGTAAGGTGATAATGTTATTTTATTTTTATAAAATTGGGGATTGGGGTCAAACCCAATCAAAACGGGTCAACCGATTTGAATATCAATTGATTGGGTTCCTGAGATCGTCGACGAAAATTTGTATCCGCACTCACACACACACATGCATTTTTTTTAAGGTATGCCAAAATGTTCAGAAACCGCTGAAACGTGAAGTTATATGAACATTTTCATTTTCGATTTTTTTTTGCGATTACTTATCCTACGGGAAGTAAGAAAAATTGTGATATTTTTATACATGTTTTAATTTTGTATTATCTTTAAAACAATGTATAAAATCTGAAATAATTATATGTATCATTTTTGTTGAACATTTATTTCATTTTCGAAGATCAAAGCGCACAATGTTTTGTTCCGGGCTTGTAACATTCGAACCGGAGGGCATCTGTACACAAAGATTCTATTTTTGGCCAGATTTATATGATCCAAATCTTTAGTTAAACATTATAAAGAGTTTACGATGATGCCGAGATTGCCTAATTTGAAGTAAATAATTATTTCCTTATTAAAACGGCGTTTGATAAGTTTTAGATCTGATTTGCATCAATATGAGTCTCCATCAAAATTCATTAATGAGCTGTTATTTTTGAAATTGCAACGCCAACGTCAAACGATTCAGAATGACTTACATTGTCAAGAAAACATAAAAGGAGCAAAGTGGATTCGGGAAGTCAATAAATCTCCTTTTGGTAGGTGGAATGATGTTCCATATCTCAATTGTCTGAAATAAATATGGGAACCGAGAAGAAAGTTAAACACTTTGCTCATTCGCAGATTCAACTGTGTTATCAAAAATTCACCTGTATAATTATCAACATTAAAGTCGTAAATTCAAAATATGCGCACAATTAAGATAATTACTTGAACTAAAGCGCAATATTTTCAAACATTTGAGAGTAATTAAAAAGATTCATCAGCGCGGATATTAATTTCTGTTACCTTCTTGGCGCCTTATTATATCATCTGAAATTTTGAGATGTGCCATTATGATTAGTTAATTAATTTGACTCAGATTGTTGTAATAACTTCACTTTCATTTCATTTCATAGCAGAGACATTTTTTTGTTTTTATTTCAAATTATTCTGCTGAAGTAATTAGAGCGACAAGGTTTGCGCTGATAATATAAAGATGTTTTATTTAATTAATGTTCCAAGGGTAAAATTAAGAGAAAACAAGTATAACTCATATATACAGAGTCAAATATTGCTGAATTGGGTCAGGGTATACATAATAAAATTTGTGACTGATTCCTATATTTTTAATAGAACTAAAGATTACAAACAGACATAAAAAAATTAAACAAAAAATCAGTTAAGATAATAAATTTTAAAATAATTAAATAAGTGCATAGATGTATCACATATATATTTTTATTTGTTATCAATAATTCCTGAAGAAGGAAACCCATATCCCCGAAACGATAAATGAAATGACAGAAAAATCAAATAATTTTTTGATTAAAAAAGTGGTATTTAAATGTCATCAAATCGAAAATTGAGTTTTATTGGAAGTTTTTTTATGGACACTTAACTCACGATCAGTTGTTAGCCTTTTATAGTAATAGTATCATTCTAAAATTTTGCTTACTTAGTACTAAGTACTAAGTAATTTATATTA
This sequence comes from Ctenocephalides felis, assembly GCF_003426905.1. Taxonomy (NCBI): domain Eukaryota; kingdom Metazoa; phylum Arthropoda; class Insecta; order Siphonaptera; family Pulicidae; genus Ctenocephalides; species Ctenocephalides felis. Next base: position 186,787,251 of record NW_020538040.1, read on the forward strand.
CTTATTTAGCAATCGTATAGGCATATTTAAATGGTAGAACATGTTTAGGTTACACCAGTTGTTTTAATTTCAATCTTCAAAGATCTTTTAGCTTAAGTCGTACCTGTGCAAAATTTCTAACTCGTTCTATGGATTATTTTTTATAATTTACATTTCAATGGATAAAAACAATATAACAAAGTTATTGCTCAAAATGTGTAATTTCCCAAATGGGTTTAACCATTAATGACTTTAGCTTCATTATTTTACTTCAGTACATACATTACTCATTGAAATTATTGTTTCATTTTAGGTGTTATTTTAATAACTATGTTCGATTTGGAAACTAGTAACTAGAAAAAGAATCACAGACTAAATTCCACATAGTTGTTTAGTAGTTGATATGACTAACTTCATTTAAAAAAATATACAAAAACTCATTTTGATAAAAAAAAAACTATGATTTTGGTAATTTTGCAATTAGGTTAATCACAAGAAAACAAGATAGTGATAGTGATTCAGCAATTTTTGTTAAAAGATTTTCTTTTAACCTAATTGTACGAAGAATTACTATTATATTACAGGCAATATTTCCTTAGAAGGTACAAGTTAAGTAACCTCAATCTAATCACAAACATTTTCTCTACTACTTCATATCTTCACATATTTGTAAGTAAAAGAAACTTATATGAACCCTCTATATCCTAAATTTTTGTTTTACATTGAAAAATTGAGAAACAAAAAAAAACTAATTATAAGCCTATATATACACAAATGAAAAGCAAAAAAATCAGTTTAACTTTTTTTTTTATATTAACAATTTATGTGATTTGCATGTCACAAAGGTTTGCACTTTCACACCATGAAAATTTTATTTGAGGTTCAAGACCTGAGGTTGATATTGGTTGTCTTGGTAAGACTTTTGAATTCAAATTTATCTGTCATCTCACGAAAAAAGCCATAATTATTAGGTAAAATATAAAAAAAATCGTGAATGTGACCTGGAAATTACAGAAGCCAATAGAGTGTCATGGTAAAATGCCACCTACAAATCGTCAGCGTACTAAATTTTTTATTTGTGATTTCAACATCAATCAAAACTTTTTAACTAGTCTTACATGTTCCATAATCTATTTGATGAACCCTTATGACCTAATATGTCATGAAAGACAACCCATCGGTTTACCATTTTCTTATTGTGTGGGATATATATTACCTCTTACGTCTAATAGTTATCATGTTGCAGCCATGTCCACGAAGGGTTATTTTCACTTGAAATTACATTGAGATAACCTCAAGTCGAAATTTGACATCAAAGCTACTTGGTGTCGGGGCGTTGGCGGTAGCAGGAATCGAACCAGCAAACCCGGAACTGGTTGGTGCTATCCCACGTGTGAAACGATTTCAACTAACTCGTAATTGTAAACTCGATGCCCCTTTACCGGAAATTTTTCCTTCCGGATCGGTTTCCAAAATCTTCGACACATAACCAACAGTTTGTTTTGTTTGTTTACGATGCGTTCAGAATGAGCAGCGAATCCGCGCTGCGCGTCGCGTTCGCCAGTTGATTGATGGGCTTCATCAGAGCGATCGCGTCGTCAGTGTTAGCCGACGCCGACGTGATGAATTTTATATCCAACTTCCCCAAGATTGATAAGAGCGGCTCATCGCCCATGGGAGTGAGCTTTTAATGAGCAGCAAGCGCAACATCCTTCACTTTTGCCGTTACAACTACTGCCGTTCGCTGCCACGTCGACGCGTTCTCTGACTGATCGCTAATTAATCTACCTACCCACCAAATGCCTCAGATAATACATACATACATACATACAAATATATATACATATATATATATATATATATATATATATACATATTACAAGGCATGTCTCCGGATGATCGACTGATGATAATGCGTCAAAATAATTTTTTGCAAGCGTTGAGATATTTTCTCGATTATTTTTCGAGGGCTAATGATATTGAAATGATTTATTAGTGAGAGTGTGCTGTATTTATAACTTTTAATCGACGTGAAAAAGATGCGATTTATCATAATCTATAAGAAATCTTTACTGAAACGTTGTTTTTGCATTTTTTAATAAATGAAATTGATTGAAGTATTTTCACAACAGCGGTACTATAACGATTATCTTTTCGAAATGAATATCTATAATATAAATATCTTTCGAAATATCTATATATTTATATATTAAAAATAGCAGTTAAATTTTGCAATTCTAATTTTGAGAGTATATTAATAAAACTTTGTCGAATTAACCGTATGTTAGCTATATCTAGATGGTGACGCGGTTTTGTATATAAATGTTGGTATGAATGATAGTATGGATTCATATGAAATTTGTATGAGTGGATGATAATAATAACAAAAGAAGAGCAAATATAGAGGGGTCATAGTGATATAGAAACAAATAATGTAATTGAAAGTGCTATTATAAACAAAAATTGAGTATTTGGAGACAAAGTGTATTGTCAATAAAAACCTATCTAAACCTATAACGTGCAAAAGCAAGTATGAAATATTATCCATTAGCTGGCAGTAATAATCTTCTTAGACAAGTAATAGCAGATTGCGGTGGGTCGCGGTAAAACTCTCCCGAATAAACTTAATGGATCCGAGAAGGCAAAGGCACGCACTTGATTCTTAGTTTCGGCTCGTACATCACAAATATATCGTTCCAGGCGACCTTGTGATGCACGGCGGCGGTGGCGGTAGGAAGGCACAAGCGCACTAACTTTTATTATTAAAGTTTCCCATAAAAGTTTTATTGCGAAACCCGGATATAGAAATATGAATCCCGTGTGCACCTGCTCGGGTCCGAACGCCGTCGCCAGCGATATTTATGCCCGCAGACAACACGCCAGATTGGTCGAGCCTAGGAGCGACCCGTGTGCAGTACACAAACTACGGAAAACTATGCCTACCGAAAAACCCTTTCACACGAATAGAACAAGTCGATTGGAAAATAGCTTATTTTCAAACAATAATGACCTTATATTTTATATATTATATTTTAGATATTTAACCACTTTTCAAAAAAACGATATTAGATAACAGGGTCTTTCTGATTCAGCTTCGTAACATACAATTGACTTTGCAGTTTATGTGTAAAACGCCTGAATGCACAGTAAATACATGGCATTTTGACAGTATTTAGCTTCATTTTGTATGAAAACTGTAACGTAACCTAGCCTTGTCATATTATTGGTCTATTTTACGGCAGAATAAGTATATTAAAAATATATATAAATAAACAATTAAAATTATCACAATGTTGATTTTTTATTAATACGGCCAATTTTTACTAATTTCTTGAATTTCAACATTGCCGCCAATATGATACATGTGTTAAGCATGATGTTTTTATTGTACATAATTCTTCACCTATCTCAACAGGTAAATTTGCAGGATTAAAAATGTCTTCAAAAATACAAAATCCTGTCATGCATTTGTCAGATATTATGAGATACGCACACAGAGATTAATGCAAAATTAATATCGTTTTCAACCTGCAAATTTATTAACAACCTTGATTTTACTTGGGAATATAAGTCATACTTGATCAAATCTGTATAAATGTTTCCAGAATTTTCTCTATCCATTATTTTTACTGCCGTAGTAGTGAAAAATTAAACTAGGCACGTTTCCCATCTCTCTTTGCCAGGATATACATCTTTTGTTTTGCAATATCTCCAGGGAAAAAAAATACCTCGTGCGATTCGAATTCGGAATATTAGTTGCCCTACACGATCGTAATGTACTACTCTGTGTAGGGGTATTACATATTACCAATAAATTCATGATAATCTCGACCTTTGCTGCGAATAGTTCAAAGTTGCTAACTGTGGGTGTAAAATATCCTCTCCATGTCATAAAATCGCCCAAATGTATTCTGGTCAGAGTCGATACATGCATAATTTATTTAATATGGCACGATTGAATTTTTCTGGTCAGAATAGGTTTTGTTTTATTAAAACATACATATGTAATAGATGGACTTAACACCAGAATTACGGACCGAGCCAAGTTGACTCAATAAAAATTTGATTGACTATATACACATAAAACTATATACAGTGGTACATTGGTACACCAAGTAAGGTGTTGATGTACTTGATCAAATGGCAAAAAAGTGTTTATTATAAATTTCTTTATAAGGTGATATACACTTTAATTTTTGTCATTTTTACAGTAGATAGTACGCAAACTATTTTTATATTTACTTTCCTTAATTTACAAGAATTATTTTAATAAATCTTAGAGTTATGATTGTCATTTATGATGAAATGGAAATTCATATACTCGTCATATAAATGACATCAGAATAAATTATCTATCTTAATTTCATTCATTTCGTCAGAGTAGTACAAAGAGAATCATAATTATCATTTATAAATAATTTACTCATTATCACTGATATACATATCAAAGTGTTATTAATTGCTCGTTATGATATTCATATGTCTCATTGAAATGAATTATAAAATATAAACCTGTGTCTAAACTTTAGAATTGCATATTGTTTTATATTGAATATTTGTAGATTGTAGAAACACAACTAGACAATTGTGTAAAACGCCTGATGGCACAACAAAAACATTAGTGAGAGAATTAATTTGGTGTATCCTGACTGATTTTTGTCATCACGTGTAGAAGCTACATTGTTTAATATGTTACCATTTTTTACTACATTATTTAGTTTGATAGATAGATCTATCTAGATCTCAGGAAAATGTTTCTAGACTACGAAATACTCAACAATCACTCACAACAATTTTTATCGTCACCAACACATAATATAGTAGGATTTGCAAGCGCCGGGTATCGATCCCGGTACCTCTCACATGCTAA
>NW_020538040.1:186793099-186839834 GCF_003426905.1 Ctenocephalides felis
TTATTGTGACATAATTATTCTGCGACTTTGAATAACACCATCGACAATCTATTACCATATAATCAAGAAAATCGTGACAATATTCGCTGATGAGAACGCCTACGTGCCTCGTCTCGTCTTAGTATATTTTGAAGAGCTATGACTCCTCCTTTATAATCCAGGAATTAAGCCACTGTTAATATCTCAAATCCTGAGAAGATCAAGTTTCAGTATTACCTTTCGCAAACACAATTTATAACATTAAATATTTTACACGAGACTGTAATTCTATAGCTTCAATATCGTTTCAATGACAACCGACAGTTTTGTTATGCCTAAACAGAAACATGTTATTTATGTTCATAAATTCCATATCATTTTTATAAATTTATATATTTGTGTATATAAACTATTTTGTTTTTCTTTAACATAACTACAATGCTTCATTAAGAAAGTCGTTTTGTAATTTCATACATAGCCAAATTCGAGATTTGAAGGCCAATTCTGAGATAAACAGAAATGTTATATAGTATATATGTTATGGAATGCTATGTTACGGGTCTATCTCCGTATGAGTTTGTAGTAACTTACGCCCAAAAATCTGTATTACGTGTGGATCTGCGCTTCCACATAATCCTAACTTCACGTATGGTTATCTAGAATTGACATCAGAAATTGCACTTATGATAAATTGTTATTTGACGTTTGCGCGTTTTGTAGGTTAGGTTTTATGTGTAAAACGCCTGTTATAGCTCAGCAAATACATAGTTTCGACAGTAAGTTACTACCAGCTCATACAACATAGACCCGCAACATAGCAATACCATATAATTGTTATTTTATCTGAGAATTGTGCCCTGCCTGAAGCATCGAATAATGAAAATGATTACATAATTAAACCTTAATTTCTATTAGTTCACATGTTTTATTATTATAATATTATTCAGTATTAGTGTTCTAACAAATGGCAAAAGAAAGGACTCTACTGAGCACAATCTGAAAAAAAAGGAAACTGGATAGGAAAAAGGAAACGTTCAGAAAGAAAGTGCCTTCTACACGGCTTTGTCGAGGGTAAAATAAAAGACTGAAAGGAATGGGGGAAGAAGAAGAGATGCAAATGATTGACGACTTACGCGAGAAGAGAAAATATAGGGAACTGAAGCCGAAGCGCAGGATCGGTAAGGAAAATAACAAAAAATAAGGGAGATCAAATAGCGTTGTCATGTCAACTCTCTCTTAAGCTTGTCTTGGTTATTGAGATTATGAAAAGTCTATATATTTGCCGTGCGATCAGGCGAGTTTTACATATAAAAAAGCAAGATATAATGTTATGATAACAGAATACTAGATGGTGCAGTTATCATAAGATTTTTCCTTTCAATAATTAGTAGTCTTCACAAGCTCAACTATATTGCGACCAAAAATCCAATGCCTACATATGTCATAACAAATACATTTTTATGAAAAAAACAATTAACTTTTGTTGATGTAAATAGCATGGCATATGGATAGAATAACAAAGGAATAAAATGTGTGAGCAAACTATATATGTGAGAGACAAATAGTGACATGTAGAGATAAATATTGTAGAGAGTGTATTTAGAGACAATAAACGAGAATTTAGAGATTAGGTGTGTTAATAAAGACAAACGAAGTTAACACTTTTCAACAAATATTGTATATGATACAATATTGTATGTGATACACGTATTATACATATGGTAAATGGTATTTTATTGTAATCCACTACCGTAGAACTTCCATTTTCATTTTCTGTACCCCAAAAATTGTTTTTGCAAACGTGGATTTCCGCAATGTTGAACCCTGTGGGTCCATGTAGACCACTTTCAGAATCACTGTTCTAGCTGCTTTCATAAGATGCCACACAAGTTCGCCTGAAGAAAGAAATCAAACCATTTCCAGCAGTGTCTCTTGATAATATCCAACTAATCACCTTAAATTGGCCTGCTCCATGTCGTCCTGGATTTGATCATGACCATTATGACCGCTTGTTCTATTATCAATGCGGAACAAATATCGACGGCAGATCGCCGTCAATAATTTTCGTAATGAACGATATGAGTTTGCGTTAATTGCATTGCTGTTCGGTCGGACGGCGTTGCTGCGCGCCGCGATCACCGAACTGCAAATATCATCAGCGTGTCAAATTGCGATGCCACAATTATTATTAATGCTCATAAAGGATCGACAACAAAAGCCAGTTGAACACTTCGAAATAGAACCATTCATGGGAATAAGGGGTTAATGTATTTGTTATAATTAGGACTATAAAATTGTATCATTACCTTCTAGTAAATCATCATTCATTACGTTCAATAATCATAAAACATGAATAAAGCCAAAATCATGTAATGATTAGAAAAAACGATTTTTAAAATTAATTTATTCTGCAATCTGTTGAATAAAACAACGAGCATAGATTGCTAACAATATAAAAAAGGGACAACATAATTTGAATATAATAGGTGTAAACTAGCGCAGAATATATTAGTCTTGATTAAGGTTTATACAAAAACCGACATTACCGGTTTTCGAATTTTAATTTTACTTAAAAAACGGTTTTAACCGGTTTCGAATTTTATATAGAAAATAAAATTTTGCCCGAATATTCTGTAATTTATCAGCAAATTTAATGTAATTTAGAGCAGTATTTGACTGAATTTGTTTATTGTTCAATTTTATAGATAGAAAAAAAATATTTTAATTTTAATTAGTGGAACTAAAAAATAATAGTTATCTTAATTAAATAACTTTGAAAATAATTATTCGTTATTCATGCATCATTTTCACATATAAAAATGAAAATATTTTTATGATAGTGAAGGGAAAGTTTTTGAATAAATAAAAATAATACATTTTAAATAAAAAACATTCATTAAAATAATATTGGATACATATTGATACATACTTGTTAATATAAATTTTAGTTTTAAAAACAATTAAGCTAAACTCTCGGGTATTGTCTGTTCCGAACAATTTTAATTAATTATTTTAAACATTCTAATTGTCTTTTTGTTTAATAAAATATGAAATCAAAAAACTGAGAACGTCTATCGAATTACTACTTAGACATGTCCTTTGATTACTCACAAAATATTCTGAAATTGAAAATACTCTCATACTTGCGACCAAATTATGCTTAATTGTTTTTAAAGCCTGATATAATAATTCTGAGTTTTTTGTTCTTTAATTTGTGACTTCTAGGGTTTAAAACTTTTTTTTAAAGTTTGAGTAGAGGAAGTTACTTCTTCAAGAAGAAGTCATACTGATTTAAATTAATATATACATTGGTATAAAAATCTAAATTATAATAATACAAAACCCTTCTGGGAATCATTGCAGACTGATAAGATTCCAAATGCTATTGAGCCGATATGATTCCAAGAATCAAAACGCTTGCTACTATCATTATTATTTGGCTATATTGTCATTTTCCATTTATACAGCGAAAACCGACTTTTTCTACTAAAAAACCGCTTTTCGAATTCCACAATTTCCGCCAAAAATCCGGTTTTTAAAATCGGTTTTTGAAAACCGACAAACCCTAGTAGCAATGTAGCAAAGTTCTAGTAAATGTGCTTTTTGAAAAGTTAACAGTCAAAAAGTTTTGATCTAATTAAATTTACAACATTTCTGATCTTAATACCCATATATTTCTTTCCCTCGAATAATCCTTTCATACGTCAATCGTACCGTGTTACACGATTTCCATTCCTCTTTACCAGGCAATAATAAGACTTGGACCTTTATTGACCAAAAGCCTTACAAAACTATTTGTACGTTTGTGTACGTTATGCATATGGCATAAATAGAATTCTCTGTAAATGCATATAGAAAATCGTTTACAAACAGCACAATGTACCAACAAAGTTCAATGCTAAGTGTATAACGAATCGAATGTGCAGGAGTTGCTGTAGGGAAATGACAAGAGATCTCTGATATGGTATTCGATTATTTTAGGTATCGAAACAATTTTTGTTAGAAAATATTGTTGGGCTGGCAGGGTTGGATTTTGCACATAAGTAAATGGGGAATCACGAAGTTAATCATAGAAGAGCTTTTTGCTCTTTATCCACTTGAAGACATGTCATGATCAATAGTGACACATATTTATCCTCATCTTTGATTAACTTCACGTAGGGTAAGTTACAGTAATCGCAAAATAATTAAAATGAAAATTTTTATTAATCTTTACGTTTTAGAGGTTTCTGAACATTTCGGCATATTTTAGAACTAGTGGGGCGCATGGCATCGTGCCTTCAGGCAAATTGCTCGAACTTCCCGTATCAAAAACTATTTTTTTAAAAAGACTAACATTGTTGAAAAAATTTACTTTGAAAAAAATAGATTTTCGAGAAACTATAAATTTGACAAAAAATTACTTTCTTTGAACAAAAAAAAAAAAAAAATTTTTCAAAAGATGTTTTCGTTATTTTGACAACTTTTTTCAAAGCAATCGTACTGCTTTAACTGCATAGAGACGAACTGCAAAAGCGCGTAAGCGCCGCATGCCGTGTAACGAATGAACATTGGTACGGAACCCATAGGAATGTAAACAAAATTCATACTTATTGTTAAAATATCTATAATATACCTGATAATTTGATGTGCATATGTCTAATGATTTTTTTTGACCGCCAAATGGCATTTTTTGTTACTTTTTTTACTAGATCTCCGAAACCGCTAAACCTGCCTCATCAAAATTTGATCAATTCATCTTGTCAATACAAGTAAAATTTTGAATTATTAAAATCGGACGCTCCGTTCTTTTAAAAACTGAGTTACCATTTTTTGCATTTTTGCCCCGTATCTTCGGAACGGCTGGACCTGCCTTTGCCAAAAACTAATCAACACGTCTCCTTATCAATACGAATCGAATGTTTTTTGAATTATTCAAATCGGTTGATCGGTGTTTCCGAAATCGTCGACGAAAAATTGTATCCGCACACACACTCGTACACGCACACACACACACATACATCCATTTTTTCTAAGGTATGCCAAAATATTCAGAAACCTTTGAAACGTAAAGATATATAAAAAAAAAATATTTTCGATTTTTTTGCGATTACTATAACTTGCTCTACGGGAAGTTAAAATAAAGGTGTGTGTGTGCGGATACAAATTTTCGTCGACGATTTTGCGAAGACGGATCAACCGATTTGAATTTTTCAAAAAGCAATTGATTACTACTGATAGGGAGACGTGCTAGTTAGTGTGTTTGGCAGAGGCAGGTCTAGCCGTTTCGGAAATACGGGGCAAAAAGTGACAAAAATGGTATTACAGTTTTTGAGATAACGGAGCGTCCTATTCAGATAATTCAAAAAATATATTACTAGTATTGATAAAATAAACAGCTGGTCAAATTTTGTCAAGGCAGGTTTAGCGTTTATAGAGATCCAATAGAAAAAGTAAAAATATAGCCATTTGACGGTCAATAATGAACATTAGACATATGAACATCGTATTATCAGTTATTATATAAAGATTATAATAATAAGTACAAATTTTGTGTACATTTATATGGGTTCCGTACCAATGTTTACACGTTAGACAACTACGCGGCGCTTACGCGCTTGGGTATTTCGACTCCAAATCAGATATGCAGTGCGATCGCTTAACAAAATGTTCCAAATTTAAAAAAAAATATAAAAAATCTAATTTTCAAAAAATCAATTTTTTTTTTCAAAAATTTCAATTTCTCAAAAATCTATTTCTTCAAAGTTTTGCAAATTGTTTTTTAATATTTTAGTTTTTGGTACGGGAACTTCCAGCAAATTGCCTTAATGCCATGCACCACTAGTTGTTACTTTGATCAGTCCGATTTTCTCCGTGTTTCTGGTTTATGAGCGACGATGAAGCTTCTCCTCCTCTGTAGTTTTATGATGAGCATCTAAATGAAAATACCTTTAGTTCCATGGGTTGTAAAAAAGGTAATGAGACATTAGCTCTTGGTAACTTTCTTCTGAAGAACAACGTAAAAAATGGCAATCACGAATGACACTGTATCGGGTAATGACGAGCTGATACGTGAGATGTCCTTAGTTGAAAATGAAATGTTGAACATATATTTATATTAATCTACTTATGTCATATCAGTTTAGTCCATATAATAGTCGTAAACTGTCTAAAACATCCAAATTTAAATAATAAATATTTTCGTTCCCCAAGTTCCCATTTGACCCACTATAACATTTTGTTTCGATATATTACGTTATCACATATAATGGAGTTTGGAGAGTAGAAACTTTATTACGCATTGGCTCTTTTCCAACTGACTAAAATATGTCTTTTATTTTAATATTCCAGGCACGTTCACGGACGTATCTATATATCTTAGTCCTTGATTATTAGACAAACCTGAATATTAAATTCAAAATATGTTTTGATTTAGGATTAACCAAAATATAACGCTGATCAAGTTCTAAAAAGTCATCAGTTTTACCCAAGAGATAACTTTAATTCCAAGATACAGTTCAAACTAAACTGTTTAATTGATTTTGATTAGTAAATACATTTATAGAAATTATCTAAAGAAAAAAAGAATTTTCAAAATCACAACAAACTATGATAATCGTTTTATCGCAGAGCTTCCCAATCTTGTTCGTTGTGCTACTTCCTAAATTGTTCTACAACGCCATTAGTTATGTCAGATTTTTTCCCAAATTTTCACATTGTCAAGGAGTTGGAAAATGTTGATTTACAAAGTAGACACTTACCTTTTCTCTTTGGATAATATAAAATATTTATAACTATAATTTATAAATTCAACAGTTTAGTCAATATTCGTATTAGAAGTAGACAACTATTTATATGGTGAAGTAAGTTAAAAAATATATATTAACAATATCTAATCATTATGTAGGGAGATTAGATAAAAAATAAACCAAATCTATGATTTTGGCACAATCCAGAAAAAATAATTAAAAATCATATACTTTCTAATTATTCATCATAAAGCTGTAGCAACTTGGAAGCAACTGCTTCAACTCAACTAAATCATTGTCTTTGCTATTCATAATCCTAAATAAAATCTTTCTTTTTCATCTCTGGTTAAATGTCGTTTCCAACATTCTAAAATTTTAATATACAAGGACTCTATTTATATAAGGTAGAAATAAATTCTAAAACTATTTTTTCCCATATAAATATTAATGTAAGTATTCTATAATTTTTATTATACAGAAATAGTCGACTAAATTGACTTGTATATTAGTTAAATACCTTGGAAAATCTTATTTCTGTAATGAATACTTCACAACATAAACGCCAATGAAAGTTTAGTTTTGTTGTACTGAAGTTTGTTGGATATGACTTTAACTTTAGAAACAAGAATTCTCTTTCAGAGTTTAATTAATGTTCAGCAGATTATATATATATATATATATATATATATATATATATAATGCTACTCTACTTATGTAGGCAATAGATAAACTAATTTTTTCTCAATATGAAGTTATTTAAAAAATTTAAATTATTTTTTATGTTGTCTATATTTTCAAAATTTGAGATTTTTCAAATTTCAAGTTTGTAATAAATATAAACTTACAATCAGTCTCATTTACCCATATAATTAATAAATGGTTTAATATATTAACCTTTACCCGTGACTGCTCTCAGAGTTCCACCCAGAGATCATTGCACAAATTCTATCTATTTGCAATTCCAATAATTGACATAGCACATGATTAATCCAGGATTCGTTAAATGTCACAAGGCAAAATTTAATTGAATTTATGTTTGAATCATGTGAGATTGGTAATATGATCGTAACGGTGTACGTTTCTCTATGTTTTCCTTAGAGTACACACTAGTTTTAATTAGATGAGAAGTAATTGGTTTGAAGTTAAAGTAATTATTTCCAAGTGCGCACATGTCGCTATATCATATTGTGATTCTGGTGCAATTCTTGTCGCAATGATAGTTTATTTATGGACTGTATAATATAACAATATATTGTATTACATATTATATACAATATAAACTATATACTAACATGAAATCATCCTGAAAGAGTGAGTGTGCAATATGTGTGTTATCTGTAAACTAGTTGGAGACATAATGAAGAGAGGATTTTTAGAAACAAATTTTGTATTGCACAAAGTTTAGTCATTGGATTTATTTATTGTTCTATTGTTATAAATTGTTAAAAAGATCTTCAAAAATGCGTCTTTGTATAAATTTTTCAATATATGGTATAATTCAGTCATTGACACTTCAATACACATTATAGATGCTTCTAATTTGATTATACTCTATTTTTGAGATATGTAGTATACCAAATTGTTCAGGGCAGTAGGGGACACTGGATATGCATTTTTTATTAGTGTGGGAGAAGTTATGAATATGAAAGTATAAACTCCACTTGTATAAAAATATATAAAATTTATTGATTATAATAATTAATGATAAACTAGCTGTAAGTGGAATTCTGTCTTAAGGCAATTAAGGCATCGTGCCTTAAGGCAAATTGCAGGAACTTCCCGTACCAAAAATTATTATTTTTTTAAAAACGATTAACATTTTTGAAAAAAATGTACTTAAAAAAAATAAGATTTTTGAGAAACTATATATATGGACAAAAAATTACTTCTTTTTGAAAAAAAATTTAAAAAAAAAAAAAAAAAATTTTCAATATTTTTTTTTTTTGAAAAAAAAATTTTTTTCTTTATTTTGACTTATTGTGGAAGATCTGAACTTTTTTTTCAAAGCAATCGTACTGATTTAACAGCATAGGGACAAAATATAAAGCGCGTAAGCGCCGCGTCGCTGTCTAACGCATAAGCATTGGTACGGAACCCATAGGAATGTTAACAAAATGTATACTTATTGTTAAAATCTCTATAAAATATCTGATAATTTGATGTGCATATGTCTAATGATCATTTTTGACCGCCAAATGGCTAATTTTTTTACTATTTCCTCCATATCTCCGAAACCGCTAGACCTACCTTTATGGAAATTTTATCGATTCTTCATCTTGTCAATACAAGTGAAATGCTTTTTGAATTATTTAAATCGGACGCTCCGTTCTCTTAAAAACTGAGTTACCGTTTTCGGCACTTTTTACCCCGTATCTTTGGAACGGCTAGACCTGCCTTCGCCAAAAACTAATCAGCACGTCTCCTTATCAATACGAATCGAATGTTTTTTGAATTATTCAAATCGGTTGATCCGTGTTCCCGAAATCGTCGACGAAAATTTGTATCCGCACATACATACACACACGTACATACATACACACACATACACACACACACACACACACACACACATACATCCATTTTTTCTAAGGTATGCCAAAATGTTCAGAAACCTTTGAAACGTAAAGATATATAAAAATTTTCATTTTCGATTTTTTTGCGATTACTATAACTTACCCTACGGGAAGTTAATAAAATGACAAGTCCAATTGTTTTTTCTCCAAGTCTAGCCTGCTTGATTTCCCCACACACTCCCTGCCCAGTGTTGACCACACAGTTTAAAAAATACATGGAAACACGTTATAAAAATATGGTGGGAAAGCATATTATAGCAGTGTTGTGGTTAATCTTGTCGACTTCTGTCCCTTTGGATCATACATCGGACTCTCGAATCGGATGCGATTCAAAGGAATGCGTATTAAAGAGTCACTTGACAAGATGCAGTCTCAAGTCATATGCATCTAAAGACAATTTGGTGGGTTAACGGACAAGGAGAGGATGAATTGCGATTCCGATGACCATTTGATAGTGCATTCAATTTATGACTCAGTCTAGGCTCAGAATTAACTTTTGTGTCAGCAATAAACTCTGAGATCTGGGTATACCAACGAAAGTCCGGTATCAGGTAGTAAATACGGTAACTACGATGAACCGATGACTGGACGTACCTTATAAGTAGTCACTGAAGACTAGTGATTATGATGCTGCATCAAAATCTATATTTTTTAAATCCTTAAAAAATGATCCTTCTCTGTCTTCATCTAATACGTCGGGGTCACCAATGTGGGAGTGGTTATGAATATGAAAGTATAAACTCCACTTGTATGAAAATATATAAAATTTATTGATTATAAAAATTAATGTTAAATAAAATGACAAGTCCAATTGTTTTTCATCCAAGTCTAGCCTGCTTGATTTCCTCACATTAGTGATAATTTTCTTAGTTTACCAGTTAGCTGGTCTACGTGAAATTACTGAAAAACTGTCCTTAAATACGATGAATTTATCAAAATCAAATCATACATGAAAAAGGGGGTAACCGTTAACACTCGTTTTGCTCCGTATCTTCGAAACCGCTGGCTCTACCTTTGCCAAAAAGCAAACAGCACGTGTCCCCATTCATATGAATCGAATGTTTTTTTTTGAATTATTCAAATCGGTTGATCCGTATCTCCGAAATCTTCGACGAAAATTTGTATCTGCACACACACACACACACACACACATATATCTATTTTTTCTAAGATATGCCAAAACATAAAGATATATCAAAATTTCTATTTACGATTTTTTTGCGAGAGGTAATAATATAAAATAATATTGTTATTGTACAATATGTTTTCATCACTATGCCTAAAAAAGTGTAGCTATTTTCTAAGAGAGTCGCAATTTTTTATAGATGTTTATGTATGTAGCTAATAGGACGTCCCATTTTTTTTCTATTTCTGGCCGTTATTAAAAATTTCATTAATACAATGTGTGAAAGTGAATACAAACAATACATACGAGTACCAGCACATATATATTTTCAATTTCTTCAGTCGAGCATCGGTCGTTTATTGTGTGTTTTCTATTTATTCTGGTTTAAGAAAGAGCGCCTCGAGGCCGTAGGGCGCCTCTTCGGTTTTGTTCTTTTCGCGAGCGATCGTATCCGCGGAGTCTGATGTGTGCGAAGTGCACGTTAACGCCGAGTTATTTGTTCCTCCGACCGAGCGACCGGGAACGCCGTTGCCGCCGGTGTAAAACTCTACTTCAAATCGATTTATAGCCACTTGCAACCTGACACGCGACCTATAAATAATCTGTAATCGATGACAGCTATATATTCCTCTTAGTTCCCTTTACGTAAACAATTTGAGAGCGTTATATGTACATATACGATACCATCTCGCAAAACACACTCTACGACTACGGCACATGCACACAATAGAGCGGTGTATTTAAATTGAATTTATGGCTCGCGCCGTGTACCTTTGCCGTGCGATTCCAACTCCGGGGCAAAAACTGTTTACTGATTAATGGCACATTAGTAATTATTCTGCAGTCATTAAATACTTAGGCAACACATCAGCTGGCGCACCCGACCAGCTTTAATTGATTTAAGTACGCAGAACGGAAGATTAGTTGCGCATTACTTGCCGGATCTTCCAACTTCCAACGCCACTCTCTTTACATTATGGCTCGATACCTTTGTGATGTTTCGTTTTCGGACTTATTGCATTTAAGAAGACGTTTAAAATGATATAAACATAAATTCGAGTTGTGAATCGTGGTTCAAATTACAATAAAGGAATCTTGTAACATCCCAAAAAAATGTGGGTGCTACAGTCAGAAAATCTTCTTTATTTTACAATTTCTCAACGTTTCATGTAATGCTTGTATATATGTATGAATGTATGTATACTATGGTGGTCCTTAATATGGATATTTTCGATTCTTGTTTTGTTATATATAAGAAACTTCAGTTGGAGTGCATACTGTCTTAACTTTCAGAGATTATTGTTTTATTATTTTGGAAGCTTTTAAACCCCTGGGAGCAAAGAAATTTAAAATACCCGTATTAAGGACCACAATAATATACATATGCGTGTTTGTGTGCATGTACAATAATAAAAAATAGCAGTCTGCCCGAAGGCAGGTTCATGGTGTGGAAGCAGCGCAAATTTATCTCACCCTTTCCCTCTCTTGTTTATTATGCATTTACCTTCTGCTTCCATGCTTTTTGGTCTTGTGCTTCGGCCTTTAATTCCCTGTATCTTCTCTTCTCGATTAAATCAGCAATCACCTGCATTCTTCTTCTTTCTAGTCATTTTTGTCTCTCTATTTTGCCTTCGCCTACGTCATGTAGGAGGCACTCTTTTTGCAAATTGGGTCCAATCTAGTTTCCTCTTCCTTTTAGTGATTGTGCTCAATAGAAGAGTATGTATGTATGTATGTACATGAACAAAAATTTTGCTGCTTTATCCACGTTTTCTCTTAAAATCCTAAACCAACTAAAATAGTTCTGAGTTTGTTTTAAAGAAAACAAAGAAAACGTTTTTTTTGTAAAACAGTTGAAAATATCAATATCACATTTTGAAATATATAATATGTTACATCTACTTATACATCAATTTATCTTGAAATAAATATTGAAGTAGTTAAAACAAAAAATATATACATTTATAGTCTTTTTGAGACATATGCCTAATGCAATTGCTTATTCAAATAAAATTTAGTTTTCTTAAATATTTTTAGAGAAAATGGTTAAATATTTGCGGAATTAACTATGTAGGTGTAGCTAACGTGTTAGTCTATATCGAAAATGCTATTTGTGCTCTTGAAATTTGTTATAGATATTATGCCTCAAAAATATTGAACTTTAGTTCTATTATATATATATATATATATATATATATATATATATACTAGTAAGTTTTTGCTTTATATGAATATATCTCTACAGAAAAATTCTGCTTGGAAACATCGGCCATAGCAAATTAATTTCCCTTTTCTGAAAAGCTTATAATTGACTGGCTTTTCGATTATTTTTAGAGCCTACAGTATATTGAGTTTTATATGAAGCTATATCTAAAGCCCATACGTATGTTGCTTCTTTTATAATTTTTTGTGCAAATACCGTGGATTAATATTACATACTGTAAATGCCTACGTTCTGTTATTATTTTTTGTGATATAGGAACGGATTTCTTTGATAATAGATAGACAGAATTTATTGCATTCACATTTGCTCTGGTTATATTTCATTATTGAGAACTAGATAACTAACATTATATACCTTATATTGACTAATTCACTAATCATTTTGTCCTTTTCATTTTTGTCCCGTTTTACATGTACAGTATCTTCAGGCACTTTGGCTGCTGGCAGTCTATTCTAGTCAATTTATTGTCAATTCTTTTGTAATTTTAGTTAACAGGTATGCAGGTAAACAGGTGGACAGATAGACGTGTGAACAGTCGATCGGGCAGGCAAATTTACTTATATATATATATATATATATATATATATATATATATATATATATCGATGATCGATTACACAGGTCAACAAAGAAAATGGTGCAAACGATTTTAATACTGTTTTTAAGTATATTTGGGGCGCTGATTTCAAAAATGACATTGGTTTTTTTCTATGAGCTTTAGTTTTCAAGATACGATATATATGATATATTTTACGATATTAGGTGCGCAACTAAGTTCTCGCTGTTTTTTCGATGAAAATGTAACTTTATTATAAAAAAATGCATCAATTGAGTTTGATACAGTTCTCCAGTGATGGTTTCACTCGGTTTCAACAGCTCATAACAAATAACACCGACCTGGTCCCACCATATGTAGAGCCATAACCTTCAAAGTGAATATTCGGCCGAACCGAGATTTTCTCGTCTTTGGATTGCTGTAATGTATTTATTTTTTATCACCTGTCACGATGTGATGAAGAACCTCTTCTTTTCTCGCCGCTGGAGCAGTTGTTTACAGGCGAAAAAACGACGCTCGACGTCTCTTGGCTTCAACTCACAAGGAACCGAAGTTTCTTGCTTCTAAATCATCCCCGACGCATACTATAGCTTGGAAATGGTTTGATGGGTAACTCCTAATTCTAAAGCAAGATCTTCTTGAGTTTGGCACGAATCCTCTTCGAACAAGGCCTTCAATTTAGCGTTTTTGAAGGTTTTGGCCTTCCTTCACGAGGGTGGTCGTCAACATCAAAATCACCATTTTTGAAGCGACAAAACTCCTCATGGCATGTTGTTTCGCTCAGAGCAACATTTCCGTAGCTCTCTATGCACTTTGCTGCCGTTTTTTTTTTTAATGGAAGACGAAAATCAACACTCCCCGCAAATGACGATTGTTTGGCATAAAATTGGACATATTCACTTAACCAGAAGTATATAATGCAAAAACGAAATCAATTAGGTGTCGCAGCAGTTTGTTTACTCACTCTAAGCTTGCTTCAAGACGTTTTGGATTTGTCAAAATCGACCAACCCTTACTGATAAAGCCATATACTGACAAACAGCGAGAACTTAGTTGCGCACCTAATATAAGGAACGAAAATACAAAATAGTAATACAATTTAGAATGTTATTGTAATTAGATATGCCTACTTGCACATACAAACTTACAAGACCCATTCGGCCTTAGTTGGGACATTAGTTGACACTGTGAAAAGTTCTTTTCCGTGACGACCTCGAATGGACCTGGTTTCGGCAACTTCTTCGTATTTAAAAAACTAGAGCTGATACAAAAAAATGGTTTGCAGATTTGAAATCAGCGCAAAAAATACTATAAGAATCAGCTCTAACATTTGAGGCACCAAAAAAAAAACTTTTTTTTGTTGGCCTGTGTTAGTTGACATCATCACCGAACCGACGATCGTCTATGTTCGTGCAAGATCGGTAATCTCGGCCACAGGTATCCAATGTTGGCAATATATGGAACCAAGATTAATTTCTACGTGGGAAAGTGCATGATTTTAGTTCTATCTTACAATTAGTTACAAAAACATCAATTGATGTTTATCGAAAAAATGTGTCGATAGTACACAAAGACGAAGTAGTTGCTGAACAAACTGCAAGCGTTCGTTTCGTAATTTTGATATTAAACTTGCACAGCGTTTTTAAGAATTTCAGGGTAGCAAAACTTGATTTTGGTGATTAAAGTTATCAAAGTGAATAGTGAATATAAGTATTTTTATCCCTTCAATTTCTTTCGGAGTAACTCGATAGCTCTAATATTATTGCGCGGCCGTACTATCATCGTTGGCCAACATTCTAAATTAGTTCTGAACAGTTTCCAAGTTATCTTATCATTGACCAAAAGTTTGCCGAGTGTTACAATCGACACCAGTACACAAGTAGGCAAACAATTCACGGCATGCACTGGACTAACATTGCATCGCTGGGATGTTGCAGAACTAAGGAATTACTTCGAGATGTGTACTTGGCAAAAGCGAATCGTGAACCATCTACTATGTATATTATGCAGCATACATGTAAACTTTGCACGAATAATGTTGATTGCACGATCACAGATTAGCCCTCGATTCGGGTTATTAAATTCATTACTACACTATTGCTATACATTATCTGTTTTGCGATGGAAATGGATCAGTTATTCATTCAATTCGCGTATAGATCGGAAAATAATTTAGTTGAAGTTCAAAACTGATGACCAACTGCTGTACTAACAAAAAATTGTAATTGACAGTTGAACTTAATAAATTCGACTTGTAATCGAAATTTTTTAAAGTAAAACCTCCGTTCCTATACGAAATAAAAAACCAATTACGTATCATGGACAATTATAGTATGCAATAATATTCTATGGTGGCTTTGTGGTTTAGTTTCACAAAAAAGCAAAAAAGAAGCAACGCACATATATAGCTTACAAAGCTAATAATGTAGACTCTGAAAACAATAGAATAGAGCCAATCAATTGTTTTTCAGAAAACAGGATAAAAACATAGACCTAATATTATATAGACTGCTCGTTGAGCGCAAAATAAGTGTAGAAAGATAAAAGGAGACTGTGACGTGTGAACGAGCGTTGCCGACAATCGTGAAACACTCCCGTTTACGCAATTACGTCACAGCTTCATTTTATTTCTTGACATTTTATAAAATGGAAATCATATGAGGTCTAGCAGTCCATGTAGATAAGGTCTACTGATTAAAATCATGTTTTTCAATTTTTTTTTATTTAAAATAAAATCCCTGGGGGTAAAAATTATTTACTTTAGTTTTTACACCAATTTTTATTTTCTATTCTTTTCTATAAGAAAGTCAAAATGTAAAATAATTTTGTTTTACTACTATTTTATATTTCTGTATATTTTTAACTTTATTCACTTGCGACAACTGAATCTGGATCTGGATCAAATTTTGCAAAGCGTTTCTGTCAACATCTAGATACTTTATAATAAGCCCAACTATTTTTTGATAAACAGCATTTTTCTATATTTTTCAGTTAAAAACTTATATATGACAAAACTTCAGCTTGTTACTCTTTCGTGTACAAGCCCGTTCATAATGACTATTAGCCAAGCATTAAATTTAATTGTCGATCATGTATGTCTGTGCAAATTTGTGTATTGTGTTAGTTATTGCTATCACATTTGTTCAAGTCATATGTCATCCCATATGTCGAATATTCAAAGTATTGTGATATTCGAAAATTACTAATTGATTTAATCAGAGCAGAAATCAGCTAGTAGCATAAAATATTTTCTCAATTGCGCTTGGACAGAACTAATAATAAGTGTAAAAAATTTAATTGCACATTGAAATTTTGTTTAATTGTACTCAGTGATCTATTTCTATTTTTTTATATCGCCGTGTCTATTAAATATTGAATATTTCCAATAGAGCACATTCGAATCGGCTCGGCCGGTACTATTTCCTTTCTTTCGGAAGTAAATCTTTATATATTTCAGAGTTCGCATTTGAATGCAGAGAGCGAGCAAATATTTGTAATATATGAGCCCAAAATCTCTTAACTTTATTTGGCTTTTTTAACAGTTGGCTTTTGCTGACTTATTGCAGGAAACAGAGTATAAAATTTGGTTTATAAACAAAATAAAACGTCATTTTCATGTAACAGTAATTTTTTCATAATGATAGTGAAAAAGTTATTATGATATATATATATATATATATATATATATATAAATATATATATAATTGGTTTTATTTATAATTAATCTCATAAATATTAAAAATGAAAGTAATGATTTTTTTTATTTCAATTTTTTTTTTCAAAAAACATTTTTTTATTGAATATCAAAAATAACTCGGATTTTAATTTTTAATATTAGCTGAAATTCGAAAACTCATTTATATACTTATAATGCCACTTATAATAATATATCTGAAAACATTCAATATTCTTGGAATATTCCATTGCGGTGCGGGAAGTTCAAACAATTTTCCTCCTCTAATCACTAGTTTTTACATTAGTTCTGATATCCAAAATTTGATTAAACGCTGTCAATAAGGGTAGCCAGATTATCATATTTTAACAGTTATATACGATGAATGCCATAGCATTCACGTCAAGTATTACGCTCCTGTTTTATGCCCAAGGTAATTAGTGACTACGTGAAAAGATAGGACGGTACAAAAATACCTATGAAAGATCAGTTACATAAGGTTATATGAAAGGAAATTCAAAATATTTAACTTTTAAATTTAATTGTTATAGCATTTACGTCATTCTGCATCACAATGAAAATGAATGCTATTACATTCACGTCCGAGAACTTGTTAAATAAACTCAGTTTTAGTATTTACTTTTTATTTGTTTAATTTATTTAAACTAACTCACAAGCAAAATGTTTTTTGCATCATTCAAATCGGACGCTTTGTTCTCTCGAAACTCAATTTCTATTTTCTGCACTCCGAAACGGCTGGACCCGTTTTTGCCAAAAACGAATCATCACGTCTTTCTATCAGTAGAAATCAAATATTTTTGGAATTATTCAAATCGGTTGATCCATGCGCCCGAAAATGTGGCCGAAAATTGTATATCCGTACATACACACACAACCATCAATTTTTTCAGGGGTATGCCAGAATGTTCAGAAACCTTCAAAGCGTGAAGATATGCAGAAATAATTAATTTCGATAGTTGGACTATTACAATAACTTACCCTACGGGAAGTTAATAAAACTAGTTGTGATGGTATTTTAAGGAGAAGTGCTGGTAATAACATCATCACTACGAGTCGAATGTTTTTTGAATATTTCAAATCGGTTAATCCGTGTTCCGTCGATAATAAATTGTATCTATACATACATACATACTACATACACACGCACATTCATTCCTTCTTAAGTATGCCAAAAAGTTCAGAAACCTCTGAAGCGTGAAGATATGCAAACAATTTCATTTTCAGTTTTTGGACGATTACTATAACTTTGTTAATGAAACTAGTTGTGCATAGCACTTTAAAGCAAATTGCTGGAACTAATCCCATCAATACGAGTCGAATGTTGTCAAATTGGTTAACCCGTACACACATACATCCATTTTTCTCTAGGGTGTGCCAACATGTTCAAAAACGTCTAAAACGTAACTGCAAAAATTTTCGTTATGAATTTTTGGACTATTACAATAACTTACACTATGGGAAGTTACAAATGACTGTGAATTTTTATGCCTTGCTGAATCTTTTACGTTTCAATAACGAGTAGTTTTACGACTAATATAAATAGTTACAATATTGAATCATTATCCTCATAGTGTAGTGTATTAACCTCGCCGATTCTCGCAAAGTTCTCGTGCGCATTCAACTACTCCCCGAGTAAAGTAGTAGAGAGAGAGTATCACAAACTGCTATTACATATCTGTTTTCGCGCTTTCTCGGCTAACTGTTGCCTTCTTCCTGCTTCCTGTTGCTCTTATTTACTGTCGCCGAATGAAATATTCACCGGAACGCCTACATCGCCGTTTCTCACATTAGGACAGATTGGCTTTCTTACATCGCATCAGAATCAGCATCAGCCGCTTAACGCCTAACCTAAGGCATTCCGGCAGCATCTTATACTCTGAATCACATCACAACCGGCGACATTAACAAAACATCATTCACACCGGCGCGCCGTTGATGTTGATGTTGCTGTTGTGAGTAATTCTACTCATTGGGGTATCTCATTGATGTTTGTATAAGTACTACTTCTTTTTATATTGTGCACGTAGGTGATATAAGAATTCTTATATATGTATATATTAGGGTAAGAATTAATATGAATTAATTAATATGGATATTTTCGAATTTCTTTGCTTCCACGGGCTCAAATGCTTCAAAAATGATTTAAAAAAGGAGAGGTTCTAACGAGATTGAAGAAAACTTGTATGCTACTATACAAGATGACATTTAAGTGAAAATAAATACATCAAATAACAACGTTGAATAATGTTTATTAGTAATATGGTAATACTCGTGATGCACACATTTATTAGTGTCAACTTTCATACACATTTATATAATGATAAATTATAAATTACATATTTATAATAGCATTAAAATATGTATAATATTTAAAAACAATAATGTAATTAAAGTCTTACTTCAAATATGACATGATCGGTTTGTCATTGTAATTTGCATTGAGAAATGAACCTTTGTTATAGAAATGAAGTAATTGCTTCTTAATAAATTCTATAATATTTGTTTACACAGTGGACTATGTTAAACAACACCTAAACAAATATTGATGAATGAATGAATCATTGGCACTCGACTTGGCCGTTAACGCACTTCCGTTGCATTTGTACGCATTTACACCGTACTCGCGCCTAAAGAAGTTATACTTCAAAAATTTGAACGTTTTAGCTCTTAATATTAACTTTAAGATAATTTGGGCTCCGACCAAAGTTTTTATAACATAGCGACAAGTGAATCAAAATTTTGAGAATAACATTGTATTTGCTTATTTTGATCATAAATAGAAAAAATACAACACTAATTTCGTATAGTTTATAAAATAAGTATTTACTCAGAAAAAAGAGCCAAGAAACTTTTATGGGAGTGCAAACTATCTTTAACTAAATATTTGGGGCTAAAACATTCATGATTTTTTTTTATCAATTTTTTTACGTCAAATTAAAGCATTTAATATTTTGATATAAAAACAAAAAAAATTTAATCAAAAGTCATAATAAAATAAATTGTAGTTATATTAAAAATAAACTTGAAATTAACATTACAATTGAAGTGTTTTACAACAAACATTGGTCCTTCAATAAATCAAACCAAATTTTCCTTATTTTATACTATTTTTGTTAATTACATTGTACTTGCTTATTTTGTTGATTAGAGTAAATGAAGCTAACTAACATAAGTTAAATCTGATCTATTTGCTGTGTGATCAGGCGCAGTTATGATAACATTTTTCTATGTTTGTTTATATATAAAATACCCCTGATCGTACACCAAACCGATTGCATTTTTACAGTTTTTGGTGTCGCAGAATTGAAACTCAAAATGTATGGATTGCTCTATTTTTTTTAAATCATAATTTAATTTTCTTTCTATTATTTGTAAGGTAGCTTGCTTAATTTTTTTTATTTTAGAAATTATTTTTATTTTGAAATATTTCAAGAATATGGTTCATTAACAAAAAATTTTAGTGAAGAAATATTTATTGTCAAACGTTTTGAGTCCTGATTTGATCCATCTTCAGTGCATACAAATAATTTAAAAAAAACAGAAAAAATACAAAAAAATATATGATACACCAATTAATATCACAACAACTTCTCTAATAAATATTAAATCAATAAAAAATAAAAATAAAATAAATGAAAAGATTTGCAAGGCTTTTCTCATAGAGACATGTTTTTTATTTGGAATTTGTTTAACAAGTAACCTGTAAATATATATAACAAAATAATAAAACAGAAATGACGTATTAAACTTTATTTAAAAACAATATCATTATGACAATTTTTGAACTTACAAAACAAAACGAGAAGATTCATATAAAAAAAAAATTAATTACAAGTTGACTAGTTAACTCTTAGCATATCTTTATAGAAAATTTACAGGTAACGGTGAGATCGCATTAAATTATGGACAACCCAATCAATATCGACTAAGTACTTCCACCAACGAATCGAATATCCATCCAAAGATCTGCGCCGAATTCTTTGGTAGACGCCTGTGGACAAAATAGATCCAAATATAGAAACATTTTGTAAAATTTTTTTTGAGGTTATGTTCACAGTCAGGGTTTTGAAACTCCAAGAAATGTAAATAAAATGCAATAATATCTAGTTGCGTTTATTTTATATAAGAACAAATTATGTGTAACCAGTCGTGATTGATTATTGCTGATGGGCATAAAATTATTTTTTTTTAACTAGTAATGAGCTCAATACAAAATAGTTATACTTACTTAATAAGCGAATAAGTTTGATCTTTATCTCCACGATTGTTCGAGAATAACCCTTTTTATCCATTTTATGCTTGAAGTAGCGCACTTTGGCCTCTGGTTGCAAACCTTCCTGTCTTCTAGCTTCTTTGCGCATTAATTGCAGTAAATACTTGGTTTCCTTAACAGTCCAGTATTTAAAACGAGCCATTGTACAACATAAATTCATTTAATGTTGTAGTACCAAATTATTTAAATGAGATTATTTTTGTAGGTTATATCACCAACGTTACATTATTAAAAATGAGATGCTTTTTGCAGGTGAAACTATTAGTTGAAAATTAGTATTGCCTTATGATGACTGTTTGTAGGCAACTTCACGTTGCAAGAAAAATTTTGAATTGCAAGGAAAATTTTGATTTGATTGGTTCAGATTCATAGATAAAAGAAGAGTACATAGATAAAAGAAGAGTACATATCTGTTTGCCGTTCAGATTATTGTTGTTGAACTCATATAAAAATTTATGAAAATATAAAAAAATATTTTTAGTACTAAGTGTAAGTAGAACTTTGGCTTAAGGCAACTTGCATAAACTTTTCAAAATGTGTAAATAATAATTCAGTATAAAGTGAGATTTAGCAACTTATAATAATGTCAACTGTTTTTTTCCAAAATAATGCCTTTCAAATAAACATATAATATTAGCAATAGTACTAATTAATTTAAATTAATTTAAAACGTTTATTTAAAATTTGTGTCTTTAAAATGTAAGTGCGTCAACGGTAATCACTTGTCGGTACAAGACATAGAGCTACCTTCACACGGTGTGTGTCTTTACTACGAGCTTATTGTTGCATTTTTTAGGAACATTTATAATTAAACCACTCTTTGTAATATGATATTTTAGTATCGTGATGTAACATAAATTATATCATTGCGCAAATTATTAAAATCCTCACAAATATTATTTACTAGTTGAATATTAAGAGTTTTTTTGTGAAAATGTTGACGAAAAGTACAATAAATAAATTAGTACTTGTTTAGTTGACTTATATTCATCACTTATATTACTAACAGTTCACCAATCAAATTTAATTTATTTCGGACTTTTCTTTCTACTTTCTCTAGAATATGAGTGTATCAATGGTAATCAATTATCTGTACAAAACACGTTGCTATACTCTTCTTTTATCTATGACACGTTGTGTATGTCCTATCAACACAGCCTATTATTGCATTTTTTATAAATATTTATAATTGAACCAATTTTCGTTGGATAATATATCAGGATGTTAGTTAACATGAATTATATATCACTGTACAAATATTTATTAAAATCGTCAAGAATATTATTTACTTATTTTTATTAAAAAGATTTTTTTGTTAAAATGTTGACGGAAATTACAATAATAAAATAAGTAAATTAGTAATTATTTATTTGATTTTTACTAACCAGCTCCTAACAAATTTTCCTCTTATTATCTAATACAAAAAATATTAAAAATTGACAAATTGATGTTTTTTAAACAAACTTATAATATGACTAATAGTTCTGATTAAATTTAATTTCTTTAAGACTTTTCTTTCTTCTTTGTATTATAAAAATATAAGTGTGTCAACGGTAATCAATAACCAGTATAAAACACGGTGGGAAATCGTTAAAAATTTATTCACAAATTAAATATTAGGTTTTTTTGTGAAATGTTGATAAAAAGTACAATAATAAAAAAGTATGTTAGCATTATTTAGTCGATATTTATTAACCAGTTTTTAACAGATTTTTCCCTTAATATTTATTACAATAAAATTCTATTGTTATTTTTTATATTGTTAACAATTTCTGCTCATTGTTTTCTCAAACATATTGCAAAATGAATTGAATTAAAAAATAAATTAACAAATTTTAGCCAACATAAATCCATACACAAACTTTGAATTTTCGTACATTTATAAATAACATATATCAAATTATACATTTTCGTGCAAATTAAACATATAAGTCAATATATTATCGATTGAAATATGAACTGCATATATGTCAAATATAAGAAAAATGCCGTAAACGTGTTTCCAATTCACTGGAGTTGATACTCGAATTTTGTAGTCAGAGAGGCTGCGACATGCTTTAAGATACACTTTCAAACCATTTCGTAGATATTTCTTAAAAAATTGTGCCAATGGATAACAAGAATTATTTACCCTTATTCGGTTTTGGTATATTATAAATCAGTGTAATACGTGAACAAATTTTTGGGTAAACATTTTTATCGTCAGTGAAATTCTGATTGGATTGTTTATTTTCAGTACGTCAGTGTTTTTGTATAATGAGTAGGGCAGGTCTATGAGCTGAGTTAAACTCCAAATCGATTTGTGGAAGATTAGTGTAAGATATTTTCCATTGCCATTTCACACCATAGTGCAAGAAATGGCTACTTTTGCTTGAAAATATATTTTTGCTGTTTATTTTCAAGTAAAAATGGACATCGCTACGACACGATGTCAGGTTGTCAGAACGAGATTCGAACCTACAACTACGCCCACACGAGTCCGCGCGTTAGATCATTACATCATGCAGAACCCATATTTTTGCGTAAATACTATTTATTAAATAGTAGTGCTTTGTTTTCGTGTTACTTAATTTTTCAGTACCAGTCGTTGTGATTTGTTTTGTGCAGTCTGTAGTTGATACCAAACAGTCGATCTATACTCAAGTAATAGTAAATAGTACATAGGGACAAGTGATTCTATACAATTTTTGTATTTATTAAAACATAATTACAACTTAAGGATCACACAAGCTGTTATGATGAGTTGACTTAGGTGCATCATCTTAGAATCCAATGTAGCGTTTGCCCTATTCATTATTACAATTTCTGCAATATTGGTGAATTTTTAATTTATGTCAAGTACAGGTTATTACCAGTGAGAAACATTTTACATTTTACGTTTTCAAGTAAAAACCGATGTCTCTACTTCTTGATATTAGAAAGTATCAAACCTGGAACTTTTTCTTCAAGGCCAAGAGTTTATATGATCATCCACGAAAGAGTTCAATTACAATTTTATAAAATGAAACATAGTTCCAGAAACAAAATGCGTTAGCGTAATTTTCGTCATTTTACTATATGGTCGATATTGAATTTCTAAAAATGCATTTCATTCAAAATCGCATTCTCTCGGACTAATAGTAAAGGCCAGCGCATCATCACGGATGGGAAAGAACACGGTTCGCCTAATTGTGACAGCGCGGAATTTACGAGCTCAATATGCGCCCAGAGTGCCTAGGACATTGTTCTGCCGTCCGCCCGTCCTCCGGTCCGCCCGTCCGCCAGTTTGCCAGGATCATACTCAAATTGACTGTAATGTTTTACGTGAAGGTGCGCTGTAATCGATACCCGGACACGAGGCCGATAACGGAGCGCATCGGCACATAGTCATAGTCGTACCATGACTTACAATTAGCCATTGTTTTACTACAATTTTATTTATCACGGTGCATAGAACGACCGAGGACGAGGAAAATGATCGTGCGATATTATTGGAATTTTGCACGATGTTGTGTGGAAACATAGGATGGCAGGGTTTCAGTAAGGGACCGATTATATCGCATAACAGAAAAATGTTATGGCAAGGCCTTGTTACGCTCCAACTTCCATATATTATACTACTGAATTATACTGAATACTGTCAAAATGTTATGTATGTGCTGTGAATTCAGGCGGTTTACCCATAAACTGCAACGTCACTCGTATGTTATGAAACTGCGTCAGGAAGACCCTGTTATCTAAGATCGTTTTTTGACATTTGTGCGGTTTCTAGGTTAGGTTTTTTACCTGACAACCTGAGAAATACGCCTGACTGCACAGGCGTTTGTCAATATTTAGCATGGAAAGTTCATTCATATAACATGGCCTTGCCATAACATTGGGCTGTTATGCGGCAGAATCGGTTCATAAGTTTCAAAATCTAATAGGTACTTTGATATTCATTTCCTACTATCACCACTATACTTGTTACTTTGATTACTATATATCAATATTAACTTACCATAGGATTTAATTTAGGTGAAGGGTATGTAAAATCATTTGTAAATATTTAAGGGTTGTTATTGTTATCAAAATCGCCAAAACAATTTTTTTTAAATCATTACAAAGTTGACTTCAATATGAATGTAATAAAATAATAATAATATCGATTCGCTCAGCACAACTGGAGATAATTAATTTAACGTAGAGGATGTTCATAGAAATTGCTAAAAAAATCTTTATTTCAATCGTAAATATTTACGTAAGAATATTTTGTTTCTCAAAATCCTGAAATACGTGTCAAGTGATTTCATGTGTAATATCTGTAAAAAAATTTCAGACATTTCGAAAATGTGAAATTTTATTTTTTCGAAATTCCGTGCGATTTGTAAAAGAATGACCCATATTTTAATTTTACTTATTTGTTTTAAAATTACATGTTTAAATAAGAATAACCAAATTGAAGATAAAGAATTTAAATTGCCTATAACTGAAGCTTAGTTACATATATTCGTACATGTATCCATAAATATACATATTATTATTAAAAATTATCAAAATCAATTTAAAACGTCAATTAATTAATTAATCTGATGATTGTATGAAAATTGTCAGATTCTGCTGCAAGAAAAATGTGTTGGTCATTTCTCTTCGAACTTTCACCAGTCATGTTTTCAATTACTTGGCTTATAGTTGAGTTTTCAATCATAAAGAAAACGATTTCATCACTTTAAATAAAGATACGTATCGTAATTTTTAAATTAATATACTTCCATTCCAAAAGTTCTATATCCATGGTATGGCATAGTATGAAATAACCTGTGTCATTATATATATTTTTAATTAAAGCCTGATTTTTATGCGCATAATGTACATATATCAACTTAAGCTTAACAATAAGCCACCAGCGGATTTTATTTTTGGTTTTCCACTAGATAGCTCGTAACTCGTGCACTGAACTTTGCTTGTAACATGTTTTATAAAAAATCATCGCAAAACTTATACAAAAAAGCTATTGCTCCATGAGGAGCACCATAGATCCATACTGCCTGGACTGAGCTTGGAAAAGGAAAATAAAACTAGTGGTGCATGGTATCGTGCCTTAAGGCAAATTGCTGGTAACTTGGAACTTGGTCAAAAATTTAAAAGTGGCTAAATCTCTATTAGTATTGATTAAGGGGGTTGTTCGTTTTTTTGTTACAAAAAGTGCAAGGTATTTGTTTTTGTTTTTCTCGAAATGTATTTATCATAGAGACATGCTGTTTTTTTAAACAAAAATTACAAAATCATAGAATATTAGAAATTTTTTTTTGTGCCGTCATTTTTTAACCAGGGGGCGCCAAAGTGGGCATTGCAAAATCGATCTATTTTGCGGTGCCACAGATAAATAAAAAAAAAAAGAAACTACGTTGAAGAAGAAGTTTGAACCCAGTCCCCCTACCAAAATGATAGAAAAAAAGCAAGAAGAAAAAAATGGCAGCTATTTAAAAAAAAGTGTTATAAAGGGCCTTTTTTTGGGACGAGAAGCTTTGCAAATTTTTTTTGCGTAATGTTATGAAGTTGTTTGGTAGGGGACTAGGTATTGCAGTGGTGAACAAATTAAAAAAATGCAAGTCCATCCGACTTGTAGTTTTTTTTTTTAATTTGTGGCACCGCGTTGAAAAAAGTCAATTTGAGAAAAACGTATTTAAAGTTTTTAATATAATGTACTAAATACACCATTTAATTTAATGTACTAATTACACCATGGTGTTCAAAGATGCTGACACATTAAAAAAGTCATGTGCATGAGGTATTATAATGTTTTCATATACATCAGCAGAGAGCAGCTGGCATACAATAGCTCGCGGAGCGATGAAAAAATGGTTTCAGAGGATCATACATATAGATATATATATATTTATAACTTTGTCAAAAAAATAGATATTGAGATGATTTTTTTCAAAATCAAATCTCAAAATCGAAAAAAATAAAATAAAAACCGCACAACCCCCTTAAGTCTTTTAGTTACACACGTAGATAGTTTTGAGCAACTTGGCTGAAGACAAAATACCACATACACCTAGTAGTAAAAGATGCCTTTTTCAAAAAAGCAGATGTTAATATGGTATTAGATTTTGAGCTCAGCATGAAGAGCTTTCATGATGGATAAAGACAAAGTGCACAAAAATATAAAATTCATCTACCATAAATATTGTTCCGCATACAAAATGTTTTAAGCTAAATTTGTCACTTACCGTGGGACCATAGTGTTTAATTTTTCGCACATTTTCTCGAGTTTTATCGCAGTCCAGGTAAAATAGGTCCGCGAGTATAACAATATATCGTTGAGCTCGTGCTGCATGTAAAGTATTACACCATTACTCTGTTTACTTTGAAACAATCTTGATAGTTTCGTTATAACATATGGCACCGCAGTTGCTGCCAAAATATAATTAGCGTCGAGATTGGAAAAGGATGATTTAGATAAATGGGCATAATTTTACAAAACTTGTAATCGTGAAGAGTTGTAATAAAGGATGAGATGATTAATTAGTTTTGTACTTTTCTTAGTATTTGTAGAGAATAAGAAACTTGTATTAAAATTAGTTCAAGATTTAAGTTATATAATTTATATTACAATTTGTACTAATTAACAATACAATTGCATAACATTGCAATCGTAAGAATAATAGCATTTTGGGGGCATTGTTGCAACAACGCACGTAACGGATTAATTGCTGGGTTGCCTTCTTGTGAAAAAATAAGTTAAGTCTTCAAACAAATAACTCATAATACAAGTAGATCTGAGTAGTTGAATAAATACATTTTTTTAAACAGCAATCACTATTCTTATACGCCGATTCTGCCGCATATCAGACCAATGTTATGGCAAGGCTATGTTATGAAGAACTTTCCCTAATACATTTTTGCATACGCAATCAAGCGTATTACTCAGGTTGTCAGATAGAAATCCTAGCCTAAAAACCGCATAAATGTCAAAAAAAAAAACGATCTTCAATAACAGGGTCTTTCTGGCACAGCTTCATAACATACGAGTGACTTTGCAGTTTATGTGTAAAGCGCCTGAATGCATAGCAATTGCATGACATTTTGACAGCATTTAGAATGATTCAGTAGTATGATGGCATAGTGTATGCAAGTTGGAGCGTAACGTGGTCTTGCTATAACATTTTTAGGTTATGGGGCTGAATCGCTCCCTTAGTCTCATGTGATCATTATAAGTCAACTTAGTGATTCTCCATTCTATTTGTGATGATATTGCTATTAAATATTTCTAATAGTGATGTGATGTACATGCAGCAATGCGTCTTTGCACTTAGTCATACTGATCTCTACGTTTTCAAGTAAACTGATATCACTGCTGCTTGATATGAATCTCTCCGAGGAATATGACCTTGAACCTTGTACCGGCACAAAATGTTTAATGCTAGTTTTCGTGCAATATTTATGAAATTGACAATGACCTGTTAAAAACAAGGAGCCTAAGAAATTATTTACGAGCTGGGGGTGTAGTTCAAGTGGTAGAGCACTCGGTTAGCATGTGAGAGGTACCGGGATCGATACCCGGCGCTTGCAAATCCTACTATATTATGTGTTGGTGACGATAAAAATTGTTGTGAGTGATTGTTGAGTATTTCGTAGTCTAGAAACATTTTCCTGAGATCTAGATAGATCTATCTATCAAACTAAATAATGTAGTAAAAAATGGTAACATATTAAACAATGTAGCTTCTACACGTGATGACAAAAATCAGTCAGGATACACAACAAATTAATTCTCTCAACTATGTGTTTGTTGTGCCATCAGGCGTTTTACACAATTGTCTAGTTGTGTTCTACAATCTACAAATATTCAATATAAAACAATATGCAATTCTAAAGTTGTAGACACAGGTTTATATTTTATAATTCATTTCAATGAGACATATGAATATCATAACGAGCAATTAATAACACTTTGATATGTATATCAGTGATAATGAGTAAATTATTTATAAATGATAATTATGATTCTCTTTGTACTACTCTGACGAAATGAATGAAATTAAAGATAGATAATTTATTCTGATGTCATTTATATGACGAGTATATGAATTTCCATTTCATCATAAAATGACAATCATAACTCTAAGATTTATTAAAATTAATTCTTGTAAATTAAGGAAAGTAAATATAAAAATAGTTTGCGTACTATCTACTGTAAAATGACAAAAATTAAAGTGTATATCACCTTATAAAGAAATTTATAATAAACACTTTTTTGCCATTTGATCAAGTACATCAACACCTTACTTGGTGTACCAATGTACCACTGTATATAGTTTTATGTGTATATAGTCAATCAAATTTTTATTGAGTCAACTTGGCTCGGTCCGTAATTCTGGTGTTAAGTCCAATCTATTACATATGTATGTTTTAATAAAACAAAACCTATTCTGACCAGAAAAATTCAATCGTGCCATATTAAATAAATTATGCATGTATCGACTCTGACCAGAATACATTTGGGCGATTTTATGACATGGGAGAGGATAGTTTACACCCACAGTTAGCAACTTTGAAACTATTCGCAGCAAAGGTCGAGATTATCATGAATTTATTGGTAATATGTAATACCCCTACACAGAGTAGTACATTACGATCGTGTAGGGCAACTAATATTTCCGAATTCGAATCGCACGAGGTATATTTTTTGTTCCCTGGAGATATTGCAAAACAAAAGATGTATATCCTGGCAAAGAGAGATGGGAAACGTGCCTAGTTTAATTTTTCACTACTACGGCAGTAAAAAATAATGGATAGAGAAAATTCTGGAAACATTTATACAGATTTGATCAAGTATGACTTATATTCCCAAGTAAAATCAAGGTTGTTAATAAATTTGCAGGTTGAAAACGATATTAATTTTGCATTAATCTCTGTGTGCGTATCTCATAATATCTGACAAATGCATGACAGGATTTTGTATTTTTGAAGACATTTTTAATCCTGCAAATTTACCTGTTGAGATAGGTGAAGAATTATGTACAATAAAAACATCATGCTTAACACATGTATCATATTGGGCGGCAATGTTGAAATTCAAGAAATTAGTAAAAATTGGCCGTATTAATAAAAAATCAACATTGTGATAATTTTAATTGTTTATTTATATATATTTTTAATATACTTATTCTGCCGTAAAATAGACCAATAATATGACAAGGCTAGGTTACGTTACAGTTTTCATACAAAATGAAGCTAAATACTGTCAAAATGCCATGTATTTACTGTGCATTCAGGCGTTTTACACATAAACTGCAAAGTCAATTGTATGTTACGAAGCTGAATCAGAAAGACCCTGTTATCTAATATCGTTTTTTTGAAAAGTGGTTAAATATCTAAAATATAATATATAAAATATAAGGTCATTATTGTTTGAAAATAAGCTATTTTCCAATCGACTTGTTCTATTCGTGTGAAAGGGGTTTTCGGTAGGCATAGTTTTCCGTAGTTTGTGTACTGCACACGGGTCGCTCCTAGGCTCGACCAATCTGGCGTGTTGTCTGCGGGCATAAATATCGCTGGCGACGGCGTTCGGACCCGAGCAGGTGCACACGGGATTCATATTTCTATATCCGGGTTTCGCAATAAAACTTTTATGGGAAACTTTAATAATAAAAGTTAGTGCGCTTGTGCCTTCCTACCGCCACCGCCGCCGTGCATCACAAGGTCGCCTGGAACGATATATTTGTGATGTACGAGCCGAAACTAAGAATCAAGTGCGTGCCTTTGCCTTCTCGGATCCATTAAGTTTATTCGGGAGAGTTTTACCGCGACCCACCGCAATCTGCTATTACTTGTCTAAGAAGATTATTACTGCCAGCTAATGGATAATATTTCATACTTGCTTTTGCACGTTATAGGTTTAGATAGGTTTTTATTGACAATACACTTTGTCTCCAAATACTCAATTTTTGTTTATAATAGCACTTTCAATTACATTATTTGTTTCTATATCACTATGACCCCTCTATATTTGCTCTTCTTTTGTTATTATTATCATCCACTCATACAAATTTCATATGAATCCATACTATCATTCATACCAACATTTATATACAAAACCGCGTCACCATCTAGATATAGCTAACATACGGTTAATTCGACAAAGTTTTTATTAATATACTCTCAAAATTAGAATTGCAAAATTTAACTGCTATTTTTAATATATAAATATATAGATATTTCGAAAGATATTTATATTATAGATATTCATTTCGAAAAGATAATCGTTATAGTACCGCTGTTGTGAAAAT
Organism: Ctenocephalides felis; assembly: GCF_003426905.1. Taxonomy (NCBI): domain Eukaryota; kingdom Metazoa; phylum Arthropoda; class Insecta; order Siphonaptera; family Pulicidae; genus Ctenocephalides; species Ctenocephalides felis. The sequence continues at coordinate 186,824,512 of NW_020538040.1, forward strand.
ACTTCAATCAATTTCATTTATTAAAAAATGCAAAAACAACGTTTCAGTAAAGATTTCTTATAGATTATGATAAATCGCATCTTTTTCACGTCGATTAAAAGTTATAAATACAGCACACTCTCACTAATAAATCATTTCAATATCATTAGCCCTCGAAAAATAATCGAGAAAATATCTCAACGCTTGCAAAAAATTATTTTGACGCATTATCATCAGTCGATCATCCGGAGACATGCCTTGTAATATGTATATATATATATATATATATATATATATGTATATATATTTGTATGTATGTATGTATGTATTATCTGAGGGCATTTGGTGGGTAGGTAGATTAATTAGCGATCAGTCAGAGAACGCGTCGACGTGGCAGCGAACGGCAGTAGTTGTAACGGCAAAAGTGAAGGATGTTGCGCTTGCTGCTCATTAAAAGCTCACTCCCATGGGCGATGAGCCGCTCTTATCAATCTTGGGGAAGTTGGATATAAAATTCATCACGTCGGCGTCGGCTAACACTGACGACGCGATCGCTCTGATGAAGCCCATCAATCAACTGGCGAACGCGACGCGCAGCGCGGATTCGCTGCTCATTCTGAACGCATCGTAAACAAAACAAAACAAACTGTTGGTTATGTGTCGAAGATTTTGGAAACCGATCCGGAAGGAAAAATTTCCGGTAAAGGGGCATCGAGTTTACAATTACGAGTTAGTTGAAATCGTTTCACACGTGGGATAGCACCAACCAGTTCCGGGTTTGCTGGTTCGATTCCTGCTACCGCCAACGCCCCGACACCAAGTAGCTTTGATGTCAAATTTCGACTTGAGGTTATCTCAATGTAATTTCAAGTGAAAATAACCCTTCGTGGACATGGCTGCAACATGATAACTATTAGACGTAAGAGGTAATATATATCCCACACAATAAGAAAATGGTAAACCGATGGGTTGTCTTTCATGACATATTAGGTCATAAGGGTTCATCAAATAGATTATGGAACATGTAAGACTAGTTAAAAAGTTTTGATTGATGTTGAAATCACAAATAAAAAATTTAGTACGCTGACGATTTGTAGGTGGCATTTTACCATGACACTCTATTGGCTTCTGTAATTTCCAGGTCACATTCACGATTTTTTTTATATTTTACCTAATAATTATGGCTTTTTTCGTGAGATGACAGATAAATTTGAATTCAAAAGTCTTACCAAGACAACCAATATCAACCTCAGGTCTTGAACCTCAAATAAAATTTTCATGGTGTGAAAGTGCAAACCTTTGTGACATGCAAATCACATAAATTGTTAATATAAAAAAAAAAGTTAAACTGATTTTTTTGCTTTTCATTTGTGTATATATAGGCTTATAATTAGTTTTTTTTTGTTTCTCAATTTTTCAATGTAAAACAAAAATTTAGGATATAGAGGGTTCATATAAGTTTCTTTTACTTACAAATATGTGAAGATATGAAGTAGTAGAGAAAATGTTTGTGATTAGATTGAGGTTACTTAACTTGTACCTTCTAAGGAAATATTGCCTGTAATATAATAGTAATTCTTCGTACAATTAGGTTAAAAGAAAATCTTTTAACAAAAATTGCTGAATCACTATCACTATCTTGTTTTCTTGTGATTAACCTAATTGCAAAATTACCAAAATCATAGTTTTTTTTTTATCAAAATGAGTTTTTGTATATTTTTTTAAATGAAGTTAGTCATATCAACTACTAAACAACTATGTGGAATTTAGTCTGTGATCTTTTTCTAGTTACTAGTTTCCAAATCGAACATAGTTATTAAAATAACACCTAAAATGAAACAATAATTTCAATGAGTAATGTATGTACTGAAGTAAAATAATGAAGCTAAAGTCATTAATGGTTAAACCCATTTGGGAAATTACACATTTTGAGCAATAACTTTGTTATATTGTTTTTATCCATTGAAATGTAAATTATAAAAAATAATCCATAGAACGAGTTAGAAATTTTGCACAGGTACGACTTAAGCTAAAAGATCTTTGAAGATTGAAATTAAAACAACTGGTGTAACCTAAACATGTTCTACCATTTAAATATGCCTATACGATTGCTAAATAAGTAATATAAATTACTTAGTACTTAGTACTAAGTAAGCAAAATTTTAGAATGATACTATTACTATAAAAGGCTAACAACTGATCGTGAGTTAAGTGTCCATAAAAAAACTTCCAATAAAACTCAATTTTCGATTTGATGACATTTAAATACCACTTTTTTAATCAAAAAATTATTTGATTTTTCTGTCATTTCATTTATCGTTTCGGGGATATGGGTTTCCTTCTTCAGGAATTATTGATAACAAATAAAAATATATATGTGATACATCTATGCACTTATTTATTTTAAAATTTATTATCTTAACTGATTTTTTGTTTAATTTTTTTATGTCTGTTTGTAATCTTTAGTTCTATTAAAAATATAGGAATCAGTCACAAATTTTATTATGTATACCCTGACCCAATTCAGCAATATTTGACTCTGTATATATGAGTTATACTTGTTTTCTCTTAATTTTACCCTTGGAACATTAATTAAATAAAACATCTTTATATTATCAGCGCAAACCTTGTCGCTCTAATTACTTCAGCAGAATAATTTGAAATAAAAACAAAAAAATGTCTCTGCTATGAAATGAAATGAAAGTGAAGTTATTACAACAATCTGAGTCAAATTAATTAACTAATCATAATGGCACATCTCAAAATTTCAGATGATATAATAAGGCGCCAAGAAGGTAACAGAAATTAATATCCGCGCTGATGAATCTTTTTAATTACTCTCAAATGTTTGAAAATATTGCGCTTTAGTTCAAGTAATTATCTTAATTGTGCGCATATTTTGAATTTACGACTTTAATGTTGATAATTATACAGGTGAATTTTTGATAACACAGTTGAATCTGCGAATGAGCAAAGTGTTTAACTTTCTTCTCGGTTCCCATATTTATTTCAGACAATTGAGATATGGAACATCATTCCACCTACCAAAAGGAGATTTATTGACTTCCCGAATCCACTTTGCTCCTTTTATGTTTTCTTGACAATGTAAGTCATTCTGAATCGTTTGACGTTGGCGTTGCAATTTCAAAAATAACAGCTCATTAATGAATTTTGATGGAGACTCATATTGATGCAAATCAGATCTAAAACTTATCAAACGCCGTTTTAATAAGGAAATAATTATTTACTTCAAATTAGGCAATCTCGGCATCATCGTAAACTCTTTATAATGTTTAACTAAAGATTTGGATCATATAAATCTGGCCAAAAATAGAATCTTTGTGTACAGATGCCCTCCGGTTCGAATGTTACAAGCCCGGAACAAAACATTGTGCGCTTTGATCTTCGAAAATGAAATAAATGTTCAACAAAAATGATACATATAATTATTTCAGATTTTATACATTGTTTTAAAGATAATACAAAATTAAAACATGTATAAAAATATCACAATTTTTCTTACTTCCCGTAGGATAAGTAATCGCAAAAAAAATCGAAAATGAAAATGTTCATATAACTTCACGTTTCAGCGGTTTCTGAACATTTTGGCATACCTTAAAAAAAATGCATGTGTGTGTGTGAGTGCGGATACAAATTTTCGTCGACGATCTCAGGAACCCAATCAATTGATATTCAAATCGGTTGACCCGTTTTGATTGGGTTTGACCCCAATCCCCAATTTTATAAAAATAAAATAACATTATCACCTTACTCTTATTCGAAATATGTTATGTTACACTGGAAATCTGATAACATAATATAGCAATGGTATCTGAGAATAGGCTGAGAAATTTATTTAAATTCATCCATATATTTTTGTTTATGAAATGCTATGTATCATAATATTTGCAATAAAACTTTTACAAAATAAGTAGAGTACAAATGAAACATATCTATGTTGTCTCTAACAGTAAATGGACGACCAGCACAAGCACTCCACAATCTTGTCTACCACACAACTCTCACGGACCACGTATTTCTAAATTATAACAACAAAGTTTGGTACACGGAAATATACTTGGGATAACGTGCTATTACTACATGCTATTTGTGGTGAATAAATTTCATAGAACTGTTCTACCTGGACTGCGGATTCGCGTGTTAAAATATCAAATATTTGTGACTAGTGGGGAAAAATCATAAGACATCATCAGCAGCATCATGTGGAGTCGGATGATAAGATTGGTTTTTTGTTAATTGACTTAATTAACCATCACGAAAATAGATCGATATGTCGTTGTTCCTGCAGATGTAATAGATATCTGCATTGATGTAATAGATATTTAAACAAAAATACTCTAATTATTCTGAATATTTTTTTACATAAACATTATTTTTTTTAGTTTATTAAAGTACAACTTCTTTAGGCGCTAAGAACTAGGGTATAAATCCGTACAAATGCAACGGAAGTGCGTTACTGCAGATAAGAGTCGAATGCCAATGACTTGTCATTCGATCTCGATGATATCATTTCTATACGGGTCGATTGTGATTAGTCGTCGTGTATGTGAAATATAGATTTGTCGTTGTATGCGTACCAATATCAACAAGGATATCGGCATAGATTTTAAAATTACATCGTAGTACAAATCTTGATTTAATGAAAAATGTCTGAATCAGAATATCATTTTACCCTGTTCCTTGAAAATATTGATTAATAAGATTAATGATTAGAAATTATTTCTATATTATTCGTAGTTTCAATAAATCTTTAAAATGAAAAATATTTTTAGACAAGACAGATATTTTAGCTGTTCAAAGAATGAGATCATATCGCCAGCGAAAAAGTAAAAAAAATACCATCAGTCAATGAATGTATGTTAATTTTAATTACATGAAGTTCTTCAAACACAATTATTACGTGATGAGTGAAGTTGTGAAAACAATATTTGTTTAGGCGTTGTTTAACATAATTCACTGTGTGAACGAATATTATAGAAGTTAATATTCAACAATTACTTCATTTCTCTAATGAAGGTTCATTCCTAAATGCTAATTACAATGACAAACCGATCATGTCATATTTAAAGTATGACTTTAATTATATTATTGTTTTTAAATATTATACATATTTTTAATGCTATTATAAATATATAATTTATCATTATATAATTGTGTATAATAGTTGACACTAATAAATGTGTGCATCACGAGTGTTATCATAGTACTAATAAACATTATTCAAAATTGTTATATGATGTATTTATTTTTACTTAAATGCCATCTTGTACAGTAGCAAATAAGTTTCACGTCAATCGCGTGTGAACCTTACGCGCACTCTTTTTTACATAAACATAAATTATTTGTTTTATAGTATGATTTTCATCGATTTATTTCTATTGTGAATTAATAGTAACAGAATCCGATCGGTCAATAAATCTCTAAAGTTGTGTAATAAAGGATATATCCCGATGCGCCCAGATACATGCCATAAAACGCCCAAAAGTTTCTCGTTTTACCTTCGGTTTTAGTGCAACGGTTCAGACAGGACCGACTACAACCTACAACCTACAACTACAGAAATAGTGGGCCAATAAATAAACACGCATCGCAAGCCGATCGCTGTCCGAACTTTTGTGATTTCGGTTGATCGTTATTTATTTATAGTTCCGATCACACACTTAGACACTTTGATCCTAATATTAAACACATGAGAAAGTTTTTTTTGGGTGCTGTCGTTATTGTAATAGAATGAGGGAGATTGATAACAATATTTGACACCAATAATATTTTATGTGTTGTACCTACAAACGTTAGTGTTATCGTTTGTTGAAACTGATACAGAAAAGGCTCAGAAGGTTTTGATACATACCTTAAAGCAAATTGCTATAAATTCCCGTGCCGTAATTAAAAATCTTGGTACGGAAACCAGATTTACACAAAATATGTACACATTATTAAAATCTTTATAAAATATCTGATGATTTGTTGTACATATATCCAATAAATACTTCTGACCGCCAAATGACATTTTCTTAACTTATCTTTATTTACAGTCCATAAACGCTGGACCTGCTTTTGTATTTAAAATCCAAAATTTTAACCAGTTCTTCATCTTGTCAATACAAATAAAATATTTTCTGAATTATTAAAATCCGACACTCCGTTCTCTTAACAACTAAGGTACCGTTTTTGGCACTTTTTGCCCCGTATCTTTGGAACGGCTTGACCTGCCTTCACCAAAAACCAATCAGCACGTCTTCTTATCAATACGAATTGAATATTTTTGAATTGAATTATTCAAATCGGTTGATCGTTGTTCCCGAAATCGTCGCAAAAATTTTGTATCCGCACACACACACAAACATCCATTTTTTTTAAGGTATGCCAAAATGTTCAAAAACCATTGAAACGTAAAAATACATAAAAATTTATGATTTTTTGCGATTACTATACGGAAAGTTAAAAAGACTTGTTCTTGGTTTAAAAAATGCGAAATTTGGTTTTTTCCAGGATTCCGGGATGAATTCCCGTCTCGGACAACAAATAAATAAAGTGTTATATTATTTAAACTGTTGACATCTTTTGCGTTCAAGATACCACTAAGTACATTCAAATTGATCAAGTTCATTCTGAACTAAGATTACATTTTTAAACTAAGTTTTACTTTTCAAAATTGTGTTTTAAAAACTGTAATATATAACAATATATAACAACATTTTGCATCTATAATATTGTTTCTGTTGTATATCTATTATAAAATAGACAAATGTTATGGCAGAGCTATGTTATGTATTAGTTTTCATATAAAGTGGTACTAAAAACTGTCAAAATTATACAAGTTGATGTGCAGTCAGTTTTAGATAGAAAACCTAACCTAGAAAACACAAATGTCAAAAGAAACGAAATCATTTTTGTCGGTAAGTCCATACCTCTGATCCCTATTGCAATCAACTACATGGGATTCTCATCGCAACTATTTCAGTATGTTGCCAAAGCCTCAATTTTCTTTGTCTTCGTCGAGAGAGGAAAGGGTGAGAAGGAGCAAGAGGCCTTTTGGGCATCGTGACTGCCGAAAAGGTCGTTATGACCATTATAACAGGATCTTTGTGATATGACTGGATAACATATGAGTGAACTTGCATTTCATGTGAAAAACGCCTGATCGCACAACAAAGATATAGCATTTTGGCAGTATTTAGTAGTATTTTGTATTAAAACTGGAACGTAACATAGCCTTGCCATAACATTGGTTCGTTTTACGGCAGAATCGGCCCACGACTATGGGTTTTCAATACTTTGCAATACAATAAAGCCTATTATTCCATGATGTAAGTACACTAAATATAATTTTTAATAGGTTTCTTAATTGAACTACCATCTAATACAAATCATTTCTTTCTTTGTATCAATTATAAAAAAATATTTAAATTCTCTGTTCACGATCAAAAAGTACATTTAAATTAAAAAAAATGCATACTGCAGTGGTTTGAATTTATGTACAACTAAATATCACTTTATCTACCTTATCTTTAAAAATGATGTTTTTTTTCTTTAATTTATTTAGTATTATTTCAACAGGATTAAAATTGGCATAAAATATAATTTTGCTAAGTAATTGAATTTTTCAAAACTTGAATTGCATTAAAGATTGTGCTCCAAAGAATTACAAAATTTTCTAATACATTTTTGTAAATTATTGTACTGTACAAATAATTCTTGTTATTATTACACACGTGCTCATGCATAAAACATATAATATATCAAAATCTCTACCACAATATAAACATGAGGACGCGAAAACTTTTGGACTCGAAATCTATTTTTGTTTCATCGTTGAAAATATTTAAACCGATAATAAAAATGCAAATAACATAAAGCAGGGGATATGGCCGATATCGAATTAAATGAAACATATAGACGATCCATCTTATCCTGCCAGTTCAATCTTAACATTCAGAAAACATTCGGAAATCACTTTATCCGGTAGACATGCGGTGCTCTCGCGCGTGCATACCGCCGCGTAGTCCTCGCTGCGGGTTATAACTCATTCCTGCGCCGCAGTCACGATGCCGAAAAGGAGGCCCCTTGCTCCTTCTCACCCTTTCCTCTCGGCGAAGACGAAGAAAATTGAGGCTTTGGCAACGTACCGAAATACTTGCGATGAGATTCCCATGTAGTGAATTGCAATAGGGATCAGAGGTATGGACTCACCGACGAAAATGATTTGGAACTAGTGGGGCGCATGGCATCGTGTCTCAAGGCAAATTGCTGAAACTTCCCGTACCAAAAATCTTTTTTTTTTAAGATTAACATTTTTGAAAAAAAAATGACTCTGAAAAATTAGTTTTTTGAGAAACTATAAATTTTTGACAATTTTTTTTTTTGAAAAAAGACTTATTGAAGAAAAGTGTATTTGAAATATTTCGATAATTCTGAACTGTTCTTCAAAGCAATCGTACAGCTTTAACTGCATAGAGACGAAATATCGAAGCGGGTAAGCGCTGCGTTGCCGTCTAACGGATAAGCATTAGTACGGAACCCATAGGAATGTAAACAAAATTTATACTTATTGCTAAAATCTCTATAAAATATCTGATAATTTGATGTACATGTGTCTAATGATCATTTTTGACAACCAGATGGCATTTTTTTTACTTTTTTTACTAGATCTCCGAAACCGCTAGACCTGCCTTCATTAAAATTTGATCAGTTCTTTATCTTGTTAATGCAAGTAAAATGACGCTTCGTTCTCTTAAAACTGAGTTACGGTTTTTGGCACTTTTTGTCCCATATCTTCAGACCGGCTAGACCTGCCTTCACCAAAAACTAATCAGCACGTCTCCTTATCAATACAAATCGAATGTTTTTTGAATTATTCAAATTGCTTTATCCGTGTTCCCGAAATCGTCGACGAAAATTTGTCGACACACATACACACACGCACACACACACATACACGCACATACATCCATTTTTTCTAAGGTATGCCAAAATATTCAGAAACCTCTGAAACATAAAGATATATAAAAAAAATTATTAACTTCCCGTAGGGCAAGTTATAGTAATCGCAAAAAAATCGAAAATGAAAATTTTTATATATCTTTACGTTTCAGAGGTTTCTGAACATTTTGGCATACCTTAGAAAAAATGGATGTATGTGTGTGTGTGTGTGTGTGTGTATGTATGTATGTGTGTGTATGTATGTGCGGATACAAATTTTCGTCGACGATTTCGGGAACACGGATCAACCGATTTGAATAATTCAAAAAACATTCGATCCGTATTGATAAGGAGACGTGCTGATTAGTTTTTGACAAAGGCAGGTCAAGCCGTTCCGAAGATACGGGGCAAAAATTTCCGAAAACGGTAACTCAGTTTTTAAGAGAACGGAGCGTCCGATTTTAATAATTCAAAAAACATTTTATTTGTATTGACAAGATGAAGAATCGATACAACTTTCATGAAGGTAGGTACAGCGGTTTCGGAGATATAGAGGAAAAAGTAAAAAAATGAGCCATTTGGCGGTCAAAAATGATCATTAGACATATGCACATCAAATTATCATACATTTTATAGAGATTTTAACAATAAGTATACATTTTGTTAACATTCCTATCGGTTCCGTACCAATACTTATGCGTTAGACAGCGACGCGGCGCTTACGCGCTTTATATTTTGTCCCTATGTAGTTAAGCATACGATGCTTTGAAAAAAGTTTCAGATCTTCCACAATATGTCAAATAAAGAAAAAAAATTTTTTTTCAAAAAAAAAATTTTTTTTTCAAAAAAAAAATTTTTTTTAAAAAAATTTTTTTTTTAAATTTTTTTTTTTCAAAAAAACTAATTTTTTGTCCATTTTATAGTTTCTCAAAATCTTATTTTTAAAAGTAATTTTTTTTCAAAAATGTTAATCGTTTTGAAAAAAATAATAATTTTTTGTACGGGAAGTTCCAGCAATTGCCTTAAGGCACGATGCCCTAATTGCCTTAGACAGAATTCCCCTTACACTAGTTTTCGATTGCTTTGGCGATTACTATACTCACCCTGCGGGAATTAAATATTAATGTTTATGCTGGAGATTTGCAATTATGGATCAATGATAAAGACTCACCCACCATAAGTATATTAATTAATATATTTAGATATTTAATTCAAAAGGTTCAAAATGGAAGATGAAAAGAGTTACGAATGCAAAATTCTTCACAAAAATATATTAAAACCAAATGAGTTTTAACAGACCAAATGAGTTTTAACAGAGATATATAATAGTGAAGAAAATAGAAGTTTTAGCTTTGTACCACGATATATACTTACAGTGAGATTCCAATATACGTACTAACTTTCAATAGTGGATCGGAGATATTAACACAAAAACAAAAAAACGATATGGAGATATTGGCTGCGGGGTTGGGCTAACCAATTAAATAAAGTGTTAATAGTCTAAAATTTCAAGATATGTTTTAAGCAGTATTCAAAATTTCCTAAAACTGAAGATCATACTAATTGGTTAGACGCTCAACTTCTTACGACGCAATAAGGCACAACAAGAATATTCCAAAAATAATGTTCAAGGCATATAACTTTACTAAATCTTTGGAGCACTTGGAGGTAGGACTTACAATACCCGGATTGAAACCAAAATACCGGGATTACCAGTATTTTGTTAAAAATTCTACTTACGCAATACACATACACGAGTTTTACTCTGTTTATGTGTATTACCGACTCAACTCTGCCGAGTACGACACATCGACAAGATGAAGCGATTGTTTATATATTATATACAACTTAATGAATGAAACCCATTTATAAAAAATTATTAGTCGTTCACGTGCATTGTCCTCAATATCTAATTCGTTGTCAATGATTTTTAAACAAATATACAATCGACAAGTTATAATTCTTTATGTAGGGGGAAGTCACCGAGTGCCGGACACCTAAGGTTATTTATAAATAAATAAAAAATATTTTACGAAATGTTTTTTAAATTATGACTTATGTTAGATAACAAAGTTAGAAATTAAACTAAATTAACAAAAACGCAATCGTTGCTAAACAATAATTAATACTATCAATCAAACTTTGGTAACAAAAAATATAATTTTACAAAGTGGCACCTAGTACCGGACATTTCAAAATAACCAGCATTGAATACATATGTAGCCATCTACACACTCTAGAATGCCTGCACATTTGTGATTGACGAATATTCTTAGATATTGCAAAAAAAAAATCACTAATTATCCACTCTTTTAGCTGGGTCACACCGATGCTCTCGGCTGGAGCATTCATCATAAGATTTTTATTTTTTGACTAGAAAATACAAAAAATGGGGGTATGTAGTGACCGTTAGTACTCATACAGAACAAAATTAAATAATTAGAATAAATTACGTCAATTCTCACAAGAAATATCAATATGTTTACTTCCGGCGTTAAGAGACGACTTAGTGTCCAGTGCTAAGGGAGACAATATCGTTCATTTGGGTGGTACCTACTAAAATTGTTTAAAATATTTAATAATATTTATCATATTACGGATAACAATCAAGTACTACTTTTATTTTTGAATGCCACTAAAACATAAATACACTAGAATTACTTGCATCGATATTTAGATGATGATGCCGTGATATTGCGCCTAAAACAGCAAACGGTTGCTCCCGCCGCGGCCGTGTGCGTCACAGGTCAGTCTTGGCGCGTGATCCTGCACCTGTGTGCCCCCGCGCCCCCTTTCACTTGTATTTTGAAATATTACGATTTATACTCGCTTAAATAATAGGTGTTAAATAGAGCGTCCGGCTTTAGGTGCCGTCCGGCGTTACGAGACTTTCCCCTACACAAGTTTTACATTGTCTATGTGTACCGACTCAACTCTGCCGAGTACGACACATCGGCAAGATGAAGCGATTGTTCATATATTATATACGACCTAATGAATGGAACCCATTTATAAAATTATTAGTCGTCCACGTGCATTGTCCTCATATCGAATTATTACGTATCATAGCGTAAAAGTCTATCTGTTATTACTTTTATCAAAATAAAGAAGTCCTCCATTTGTTTTTTTCAATAATATTGTACAAGCTGTCATAAATGACATTTAGTGAATGGTATGGGTTTAAATATGATTGGTATAAAGTTACTCAGTGGCAATTCTTGTATTACTGTATGTCCTGCAATTTGAATCACATTTCATTTACCTCCTCAGCCGCTGGTCTATTCAGTCGATGTGCCGTTAAGCAAACGCGTGTTAGTACTTTCTTGTCGTTTCTAGATCGTTAATGCGACGCCGTTCGTTGCTCCTGAGCGTTCCCGCTCGGAGCAGGAGCTCACGTAGTCGAGTTACTCGCAACGGCCAGGCCACGCATCCGATGCTACGTCTGCTCTTCCGGAACGCGTCTCCAGAGCCGCGCTCCGGTCCGGACTCCGGGCGACGGTAATTCGAACAGGATTCGTTCGCTGTGTGATTAGAATTTTGAAAAAGGGAGTGGATTATTTTAACCGCATTCGATTCCCCAGTGGTTTGGTGGTTAAAGATATGGGTTTCCAATCAGAAGTTTTAGGTGTCCCTAAACCAGAAGTAGTGATATGACATAAAACATTATGTCGAGCAGTTTGACGTCGAAATTTAGAAAGCAATATGTTTTTTAAATTAAAAAACCCTTGTTGGGCATTTCTACATCAATAGAAAATCATCAGTAATACACAATTTGTAATATAAATGAGCATTAAAAAAGCGATTAGTTAACAGTTTGGGTTGCTATGTATATAGCCATATCGTTTAAGAGTCATTACAATAAGCTCACAGGAAATTTAAGTTCTGCTGTTATACATATATATTATGGTGGTCCTTAATATGAATATTTTCGATTTTTTTTGCTCCCAGGGGTTCAAATGCTCCCAAATTTTTTACATACAATATATAATATAATATATATATATATATATATATATATATATATATTATCTCTTTTATTTACAACTGTCCAGTAAAGGACATTTAATAAATTTGATGATTTATAATAGTCGACCGAAAAGGGACATTGTATACTACAAGGGAATGTTGGAAAAAACAACTCAGTAGTTGTTTTTCCATTCGATATAAAATTCACAATATGTTATTGATAATTATATAATTTTAACTATTTACTTATTAAATAATTTCTTATAAATAATGATCAAGTTATTTCGATTTTTTATCAGGAGAGTTGATGACTTAAATCCAATGGCGCTTTTCTTTCAATCTTCTTGGATAGTGCTCTGTTATCAAGGAATTTGCTAATGAATTTGGATGACTAATTAGCTTGTTTCTATACTTGTGTGCTGTTTTATTATTACTTCACTTATGGTAGGTGTATTCGTGTCGACATGAATCAACCAGTTCGGAACTTATTTTGGAGCTCCTAAGGCAATTTTCAAACATTTGTTTTGAAATTTCTGTATTATTTTTATATTAGTCTTATGAGCACTGCCCCACAATTGTATACCATAGCCCCAAATTGGTTTGAATAAAGGTTTATATACAAGTAGCTTATTGTATGAGCTTAGTTTGGATTTAGTCCCTAGTAAACAGTAAAGCTTTTTGATTTTTATCTCAAGCTGTTGTCTATTTTTTTTATATGAGTTTGCCAATTTAGTTTTCTGTCGAGGTACATGCCGAGATATTTCACATGGTCTTCTTGAGGTACTTGAGTGTTTCCTATTCTCACTGGTGGGCACGTCTTTATTCTAAGCGTAAATGTATATAAAAAACTATTTTTTTAAATTAATTACATAATTATTGAGTACAAAACTTCTTATATTTTGTTAATCCATGGTCTCTTGTCTCTTAAGCTTTACATAAAATTTTGTACAAGTTTCCTCATAATTAATTTTAGCTCTATAAAGCATTTGTCCAGTAGTCAGAAAGTTTGTTTGTTTATTAGAAATACAAGTTCAAAATTGTTACCCATCTTTGGATTTTTTCCATTCGCAAAATTTCTATTTTACAAAGCATGATTTTAGGATGATATAAATATACTCATCGTAGGTATCATTTTCTATTATTTGATGGGTAGTTTTTACATGTTAATAAAATGGCATATGATAATAATTAATTTTCACTTACACTGTAAAAATATGTGGACAATGCGTAACAAAAAAACCTGGTTTTGGGACAAATATTGCTTCTAAAAGTAGCAATATAGCTAAATTTATAGCCCAAACTAAAACATTTCACACATGATCCATAAAACTATGATCAAAGAAACTATCATCATAAAAAATATATGATTTAATTTTATTTTATATAATATTAAAACAAACTTCATTTGAACCATTAGGAATAGATGTCAAAATTCAAAACAGATTTTCGGCCCTTTCAACAATAGAAAACAGCTAATGATGTAACTCAGTTAAACCGGCTCCAGTCAGTAAGCCCCCTCCATATTTATTATACGGAGTTGACGATATTAATGATATGTCTAATCATTAAATGAAATATTCGCACGATCAATATTTCCTGAGAAGTTTAGCTAACAATACATTTAAAATTCTATGTAATTCTGTCGACCATTTTCGAACTTTATCCAGACATCTAAAGAACTAATGCGTATATCATACATATCAATTAAAAGAAGAAAAGGCTTATAGGGTTGTTCTTAGAAATGTACACTTTTCAACGCAACAGATGCAATTAAATTAGAACTATTAAAACAGGTCATGTCGTACGTAATATCCTAAATATAGACATAGAATAACAAAAGAAACCTTAATATGTTTTTTGTTGATCTGGAACCAATAGAAAACAAAAATATTTTTAACATTTATAAATTATTCAACTGCATAATACGCGTCGAACCACCGAGAAAGTCCAACAACATTATACAATGCACTCGCTGTCAACTCTTGAATCACACCAAAAAATACTGCAATAGACCATTTGCTTGCCTAAAATGCGGTGACAATCATAAACTATAGCTTGTACCAAAGATCCGAATGCTCCGGCTTGTTGTTATTTTTGCGACGGTGCTCATCCAGCTATTATCGCGCGGTTGCTCATACTTCCAAAAAATTAAAGAACAAAGAAACAAAACTCCAGTAAATCAATCAGTCAGAAATCCAAATCCAAATAACCAAATTTTAAAAATTCTAATAATTCTAATTCTAATATAAAATAAACAACATTTCTCCGGCCTTAAATCCAACAATTCAAAATTCATCCTAGCAGACATTGCAAAAAACATTACTCTGCTTCTATCATTCACCTTCAAATCCTGATTCTGAATTCTCTAGCAACACTTATTTTAGAATTTAAAAATATCTTCAATCACTTTTGCAACAGAACACCATAATAAATAA
>NW_020538040.1:186839934-186866554 GCF_003426905.1 Ctenocephalides felis
CCATAGAGGCGCGACGACTATAGAACGTAAATCTACCACTAGGTTTAATTCTGGATAAATATATTGTATATAGAAAAGTGTACCAGAAAAAGTTGAAGAAAAGAAATGAAAACGCTTTTGAAATATATTTTCATCACAAACCATTAAAATTGCCAAACATGAATCTGAAGGTTACACATAAAAAATTATTAAACGTTTAAGGTACTTGTATTATAATAAATTGTCTCCAAAAAGAGGAGAGTGAAAAAATTGATCACAGTAGACTCTGTTGAATGCGAAAAACACTAATGGACCGATTCTGCGCACAACAGACCAATGTTATGGCAAGGCCATGTACGCTCCGATTTGCATACATTATGCTACAGAATCATACTGAATACTGTCAAATGTCATGCATTTGCTATGCTATGCTTTACGTTTTACGCATAAACTGCAACGTCACTCGTATGTTATGAAGCTGGGTCAGAAAGACCCTGTTTTCTAAGATCGTTTTTTTGACATTTGTACCGTTTCTAGGTTAGGTTTTCTATCTGACATTCTGAGAAAAACGCCCGACTGCACAGCAACCACATAGCTTTTGTCAATATTTAGAACAAATTTGTATGGAAAATTTTAGTTCATAACATAGCCTTGCCATAACATTGGTCTATTTTGCGGCAGAATCGGTCAATAAAACAGGGCAAAACACATTTGTTCTAAGTTTACCCCCATGATTAGAATGAACATATATACATATACATAATATATTGACAAATATATATTCAAATTTTGCTTTAACCCATATTACCCCATATTCATTATCAACTTTCACGAACTACAAAAAAATTTTCATGTGCACATATAAAGTTGGTATAATATATTATATTTTTTATTTCGTTTGATTTTTATTGATTTCACTAGAGAATTATAAAATAAGGTATCATTCACCTATCAATTTGTTATTAAAGTTGTTAACTACAAGTAGTACAGCATAATACGGGATTATACATCAAAATACCACTCGATTAAAGATTTTCACAATTAGCCATGTAAGCTTGTAATATATGCGTTATCTATATAATTATACATATTTATTAGGTCCGCTAACATATATGGTTTTACATTTAAGTGCACACATAAATGAAAACACAATATTTTCCTATCAATTTTAGTTTATTCTTGTGTTCGATTTTCATGCAACGGGCTATATGTGAAATTTCACGTGCACAAAATTATTCTATTGGTGAATGATTGACACATGATGAATGTCTGACTAATGGACATCAAAAGAATTTATTATAACTCATAATCGTTAATTCGAATGAGGTCATTTGGTGACAGAATAATAATTTTAGATTTGAACAGTTTGTGTATTTGCAAAGTGCAACGAACAATGTGACGATAATTGAAAAAAAGAACGATGATAAATTTTTTATCTTGACGATATTTTTGAAAAACTCAAAACATTCGATTTTTTTAATTAATATATCGAAAAACACTCAAGTTATCACGCTTTAGTTTAAAATGTCAATTCCGTCCAATTTTTATAATGTCCAATAGTATCAACTATCATATTTTTGTAACTATCTCAAGATCAAATCAAGAAATTGGGACTTCAATTGATTTAAGACACCAATTGCATACTTTTTTATAATACCCAACACTATCAACAATATGCCATAAGCCGGCTTTTAGAAAAATACAAAAGAAAATGGATATTTTTTCAGACAACTCGATTTTTTTCGTTGTTCGTACACGCCTCGAAAACCAAACGAGAAATTGGAATGCTTCTTAGTGTAAAATGTCAAATCATTATTACCAGGAGAAACAACGAAAAAAAATGTTCTTGGTTTGAATCAATTGCTTCTATTTTTACCAAACAACCAACTGGCTTCAATATTAAAAAATCGTTGGAATTGTTGAAGACTTTTTCAAGGAAACGCGATTTTTTTGTTTTTTTATAAATATCTCAACTCTCGAGAACGAATACCAAAATTCGTATACTTTTTAGTTTAAATTATGGATTTGGTTATGTAAAAATGTCTCGAACCAATACAGATGATTTTTGGTTTTAAATCAATCACATCATAATTGAAATCTTCCAATATTTATTAAAATAAATTCATTTCTATAATGTCCAATCATTAATATACCATAAGCCATTGAGATATTAGGTTAAAAATTTAAAATTAGGCAAAAAATACACTTTTTTCGTTCTTTGCAAGTATCTCAAGTACCAATCAAAACATCAAGATGCTTCTTGGCTTAAATTGTTGAAATCTAAGTAGGATTTCCTTCGGTAATGAATATGTATGTACTAGTGTGTATGCACAATATGTGAATGCATATCGAAGACGCCTGAATACAAGAGAGATGCTCCTCGCTATGTCATACCCAAAAACCCGATCTAAATATATGACGGACCAAAGATATTTATCAAAGCCGCCTTTCGAGAGAAACCAGATGTGCTTCTGAGGCATGCGGGTTCAATTATATACAGTGGGAATGACATTTCTAAATTCAAACACTAAAACAATAAATTCAGTTTAAAAAAGAAACATTTACAGTGATAATTGTTCTATGACATAGATTATTTGTACAACTAAGGATTGTATGGTCAACTAATGAGGGGTGATTGATAGACGAAGTGTTTGTATGCAACAGGCTACAAGGATTGCATTTTCTATAGTAGATCTACCAAGTTGTTACCAAGCATGTACAACTAAAGTAACAGATGTAGACGTGTGTAAATGAAAACTAACATGAAATAATTCCGATGGGCCGTTTGTTTATCGTCACCGTGTGCCAACCGGCTCAGGAAAACCAGTACCAGCCGTTTTCATCGCAATCGCAATTTTTAAACGGCTGATTAATTTCCAATTAATGTTTTTAATATTACTGAACTTACTTTGCAAGCTGGCTTCGATGTCCACACCCTCCGCCATTTTATAATTTTCCGGGGCCGGCATTTAAAAGGGTTCTTTTAAACCGCTACGGCCTATATATAAAATAAATGTGTTACTAGAATTTTGATCAAATCATGTTTGTCCGACGAACTTTAATAAAAAATATAGAAAAATTAATCTTGATTCCATACAAAATTTACTTTTGATTTTTACAAATTTAATAAAATTGTTAGATTTTACTAGATAAATTACCAAACGCAGTTTATAAAAACGAGACAAAATTCAATTTGTTGCGCCAAAATCTAAAAAGTTAAAAAAAGCTAATAATGTGCAATAATTAGTGCTTATGATGATGATATAATTCTTCAAAAAAGCGAATAAGGACGAAATTTAGAAAAAGCTTTAAGCATAGGCAATGATATAAATACAAGCTTCTTAAACTAAAAGCCAAAACAAATTTTTTTTTGTTTTTTTTTTTTTATTAAAATAACGTTTAAATCGTGTGTTTTCTGTTACGTGTATTGGAAAAGGAAATGTGCAGATAGCAATAAAGTAGTGCATACATTTACGTGCATATTTCAAGGCAAAAAGCAAGAACAACTAGAAAAAAATACTACTTGATTTTTGTATTTTTATCATATATATTTTTAACAGCAATCAGAACCTAAACGAGTTCCATAAGCTGTTTTTGAATGCCTTGTCTTATGAGATGGCAACCCAAACGGTTGTCTCTTCTCTATATTATGAGTTTAATACTGATAAATTTTCATACTTGATTGTTGACATTATGGGCTAATTCTTGGATAAATAGAAATGTTAAGGTAATGCTAAGTTACGGGTCTACCTTCGTATGAGTTCACTTGTGAATTCTAGCTAGTGGCAAATCGTAAAAAATATAAATGATAATAATGAATCAATCAAAATATCTGCAGTTAATAAAATCTTCTTAAAAAATATAAAGTGCATGAACATTTTGCTAAAAAAAATGATAATATAGAGCATGTGATTCGATCTATATATTTGTCTTAACTGTATATAAAATTATATATTTATTAATTTCATACTCTTTGTATATTAAATTTTAATAAATGAAGATAAAGTTTAAATTTTAGAAATATTTAATAGAAAGCAATAGTAAAACATTCGACATCTTTGTAGGTTCAGTGCTAATATCAATATTTATTTGATCTAATTAAATTGTTGTTAGGTAAATTCATCAGTTTGATTTTGCCACAATACTCAGGTGAAAACACAGAAAAATAAAAAATAAATCATCAAAAATATAATTACTAATATTATTTGAAGCGATCAAAAATGTCTCTCGGGGCTTAATTACAAAAACAAAAATTAATTCAAATAAATAGCGATAACTAACTTTTAGGACATTTTATACAAAGCAAATATAGAAAACATTTCTGAGTAGGAGAAAATTGTCTGAGTAGGTTTAATGCTTATATAAAGTTCACCATTTGATCTAATTATTTATTATATATTTTCATCTTAATTAAATTTTTGTTAAATTCATAAGTTTGATTTTCTTCGAAAATCCGAAACAAACAAGTTTTTTACACTATACTGATCATAAAAAATATAATTAATAATATTTGAAGCAATCAAAATTATTGCTCTATGTTTATAGGTAAAGCAAATATTTTTAATAAATATAAATACAATTTATGAAACAACAACAAAACAAGTTGATATCTGAGTAGTTACAGTGTTAATTTAAAATATTTAATTTGATCTATTTTTTTTCCATTTATTAAAACTATTGTAAAATTGATTTGTTTTATTTTGCGTTTTATTATATATTTAAATGTTCAATTGAGTAAAAAAACAGATGAATTTGTTGTTTTTAATTAAATTTAATTATTATTATATGAAATCTTAATATAAATATATTTGTTTTCTGAACTATCATATTAGCAACTATTTGTAGTTTATATTTGCTCAAACTAACTAAGATATATCACTGGATTATCTTATATAATATCATATTTATTTAAATGTACAGTTTTCCTCATTATTGTATTTCTGATTGCTAAAATAAAATTTAAAAAAACTTAAATTGAATTAAAGAAAATGAAAAATAAAGCGCAAATGTCAATCATCATAAAAGCAATAATATGAAATTTTTCGTCTGGATTTAATTTAACGTTAATAAAAAGTATTCGATTTGAAATAAATTTTAGTAAAAGGAACATTAAATTGATTGGTTTGAATTTATAGTTGAATTCGAATTATAGAGTTTTTAGATGTATTGCTTTATTTTTACTTTCAAATAAATTTTGATTATTAAAATTATATTGACAACAGCTTGATATAACTTTATTTGCATTCTGATCATATTTGCAAATATTCGTGGTCACTTTAATAATACCTACAAATAAAAATAAACCAAAATCTACCATTGCGAATCCTTTGCGCAAATGTCAACTAAAGTGTGATAACTACGTATTCGATAATCCTACATGACAACATTTACAACAAATTTCTATTTACTCAAATACAACAAACAATCTATTATTTTTCACTAAATGCACTAAATTTTTACCATGACGTCATATCATCAATACATTGATTTTACGTTTCAGAAGCTGCGTCATAGCTAGTAGTACGTCGATTCTATAGGCATGCATAGGCACATATACATAATATTAAATTAATTCTTTAATAAATCTCACCATTTCGGTTTTGATCACTGTAATCCATCACATTTGTATCACAGTTCGAACGAACACAACTGTCGTGCACAATGGGATTACATTTATGCACAAAACTTGAACATTTGACGCGAAAACACATCGATTTGAACGCTCATATGCGACGTACAAACCCTCGGGTACGAGTACGACTTCAAAGGGTGCGAACTACCCCTCCCTTGGATAAAGAACGTTTGCGTGGCGTCATTTGCGCACGGTACCCGCATTTATAGAACATTTTAGGACATGGGGTTAGAAATACTTTGTTGGGTTAAAAATTACACGTTTTATTCACTAAGCATCAAGGATTTGTTTAAACATTATTTCATAACGCGAAAAAACACACTATAAATTTTTTTCTCGTGCACGCAGGGGCAAGATTAATTTATATTTTTGAGCTTAATTTGCGCTTGCGCCAACTACCCGATACAACAACTGTCGTAAATAATATATAAATTGTTTATTTTTATTTACCTGATTTGATTTGCGAAAAATCTCAACGTTTATTTAATATTTCGAAAATAACTATCCACTTGATTCACACTAACGGAAACTGGAAGGCGGTTTTCTGGACTAACAGAAAATTACTATTGTCATGTTGGTACGCATGTTCAATGCACGTTTTCGAAATTTTCTTGATTTTTTTATACAATATTTTTTGTATTAAAAAAAACCAGAAACACAATTTTTTAATTGATGTAAATACGCGCAGACTCGTGTTTTATAATTTAATTAATTACTTTGACAGCCTATTTTTTGGATTAACATATAGAAATTACTATTATCATATTGGTACGCTTGTTCGATGCACGTTTTCGAATTCATCATTTTTTATTTTTATACAATGATTTATTTATTCAAAAACATTTAATTAATTTATTCAATATTTTATTTAATTAATGTAAATACACACAGATCAGTGTTTTATAATTACTTCGATAGCCTATTTTTTGAATTAACAAATAGAGAATTACTAATATCATGTTGGTATCCTTGTTTAATGCACGTTTTCGAATTTTTCATGATTTTTTCGAACAATATTTTAGTTATTTAGCAAAACAGAAAATACAATTGTTTAATCAATGTAAATACACGTAAGCATTTTTAATCGCAAAAAAATCAAAAATATTTTTTTTTATTTATCTTTACGTTTCAGAGTTTTCTGAACATTTTGGCATACCTTAGAAAAAATTGATATATATGTGTGTGTTGTGTGTATGTGTGTGTGCGGATTCAGATTTTCGTCGACGATTTCGCGAATGCGGATCAACCGATTTGAATAATTCAAAAAACATATTCTATTCCTACTGATAAGGAGACGTGCGTTTTTGGCAAAGGCAAAGTGCTAAAAATGTCAGTTCGTAATAGAACTGATCAACCGATTTGAATGATCCAAAAAACATTCGATACGTAATGATGGCGAAAAGTAGTGATTAGATTTTGGCAAAGGCAGGTCCAGCCGTTTCGGAGATATAGAGCTAAATGTGCAGAAATGGCAGTTTGAGAGAAATAAGCATCTTATTTGAATAATTCAAAAAACTTCCTGCTTGTGTTGAAACGATTATTTGTGGAGATTTTTTTTCATTTTTAATAAAGAAAATAATTCAGATTTTCAAAGTTTTATTTCGGTAGGAGAAGTTGCAGCAATTTGCCACTTTTTTTTATTTCCAAAAAACACTTTTTTTGAGTATCAAAAAATTATTCGGATTTTAATTCTAACTCTAGCAAAAGTTCTGAACATCATTTATGTACTTCAAATAAATAATTTTAACTTTGCAATTCAGATCAACTGTGCTCAGATTTTATTTAAAAAATCATTCACTTCCAAAAATATAAACCAGTTAAATCGGGCTCTATAATATCCTAATATTCATTTCATTTAATATATTCTATAAGTAATTCTAAAATATTAACGATTTAGTAATGTAAAGAAATATTTCACGGATGAAATGAATATTTCAGGTCAGAACAAATGATTGCCATTATTTTTTTAGAATATCAATCGATCGATATTTGATTTGATAACTGTGCTCTGATTTTATTTAGAAAATTCATCGCTACATAAAATATAAATTATTTAAATCGGGCTCTATATATTCTTTATTTCATTTAATATATTCTGTGCACAATATAAAAAATATAAAAATCAAATATTTTAAAAGATCATTACAATATAGTAAAATACATCTTATCATTATATCAGGAAATTCGGGTCACCGCATTTAAGATATAACAAGACTATTCTCTATCATTCAATATTTGATTTGGCAATATAAAGAAGTATTTCACGAATGATTAATACAAATATTAATACAAAAACAGCAGTTCTTTACTACTGCTAATACATTGAAGGGATTAAAGAGGATCTAGGAAATTCAGGTTTTTTTTTTTTTTAAAACACCATATATAAATTCTGAAATTTTATAATTATAGTCTATGTCCCAAGCACCATATAACTTATTGCACTGATGTGTCAAATATAACACATTATTGATAACAGAAATTACAAAGGCAAATTATAAAATTGTTTCCAACTATTATAATACCATGTTTGTATAACAAACAATATTCTTAAAGTTTACGCATTGAGCGAAATATTTTGTAGCTCACTAGTTCATACCATTTTTATTTAACAAAATTGGGTTTTAAATTACAAAATAACAATATAAATTTAGGGACTTGTATATAAAAATTCAAAATTGAGTCTCGCAGCATTCAATGCAAAATGCTTAAGCATGAGACAATGCAAAAATTACAACAAAAATATTAGAAACAACAACATTAGTAGATTATACAAAATACATGATTAGTTAATCCAATAATTTATAAAATTTTTAGACTTAAATATTTAATAAAACAAAGTTTACGGATCATATGTTAGAAAAAATCCAAAATTATGTATTTATCACAATTGAAATTTAAATATTATTTCATAATATGGCATGCTAGTTTTCAAGTCTTCATGGCAAACCAGTTTTTGTTTCACTAGGCTAATAATTTGAAGGCAGCATCGAATATACATTTTTTCTCCTAGTACTAGATTCTAATGCGGTTGTTGCAAATATATTAATTATAATACTAATTTGTTCCTTAGTACGGTTCATAATTCACATTTAAATATATAAATTCATTTTTAAAATTGTTGTACTATGAAATAATTCAATAGTGTGTTCTTACACACCACAAACCGATGTTTGTTCTAACATTTGTTCTTAATACTAAAAATTTGTTTGATAAACTGTGATGTTATTCAAACCGTAGTAAATAAAATCTTATATTGATACAGATTGCTTTGTGCAATTATTGGTATTGCCTTAAGTATAATCGTTTTGTTAATTTTGTGTTTGTGTTCTTGAGATTTGTTAGATATTAATGTGCAGCAGATTTTCCAGAATCACGGCCGCGTCTTTTATGTAACAAAGCATTATTAGTGTTGTCTAAGTTTTTGATGTGAACCTAAAATATAATCATCACATTTTTAAATAAATCACATGCTATTTTTAATACAATACAGCACAGGGTTTTAAGCAGTTTGTATTACCCATGGTGATGTAAATATGATCTATATGAATATATTTACCTGATCATAGTCAACTCTCATAGTTGCTAAGGATCTAGTCATTTCTTCTTGCACTTCTGGCCAGATGTCTTCACCTTCACGTAACATTCTACCAGTGTGCAAAGGAGTTTGAGGTACCGCAGTATATTTCTAAAAAAAAAAACATCACAAATTTGAATACCCAAACAAATTCCCAAAATTATATTTTATAATATTTAAATTACAGCTATCCATTGTGTTCTCATGAATTGGTCTATTGTAAATCTCTTGGTGGGATCTACATCCAACATTCCACGAATTAAGTCTTTTGCTTCTTTAGATACACAATTCCATTCTGGATCAGGAAAATCAAATTGTCCTGTTCGAATACGCTTTTTCATTCCGGGTGATATTGCCAATCCGTTGTTACTGTAGAAGGGTGGAAAACCACAAAGTCTGAAAGATAGCAGAATTAGAATTAAGCTGAATAGTCCTTTGCTTTGACCACAGAAAAGAAATACTGTGAGTGTACATATAGTGCAAAGTCTAATTTTATAAACTTTAATCAATTGTATTATTTAAACTCATCTTATAGGACTCTAATATTTTAAGGACTTAATTTTCACTATCAATTGTATCATTAATAGCAAAGTTTCATCAAAATCTCAGGCAAATAAAACTGAGGTTGTCCTTGTGAGTCAAACTAATAATTTGTTTTATTTAAATTAGTTTTAACATATTTCTTTAATGGAGAATCTTATATTCAAAAATTTCCACAAAAAACATATTTGAAAAGCAACTCAAATATGTTCTATATGATTTAATGTTTTAATCTTAATAATTTTTTATCAGTATATAATTGCAATTTGATAAAATAAATTCACTGAAAAAATGGTTCTCATACTTAAAATATATTATTACTTACAATATATACATTATAACACCAAGAGACCATATATCACAACTTTTATCATATCGTTCTGGACCCAAAACTTCAGGAGCTGCACAAATTGACAAAATATTAGATTCAAAATATAATTTTCTTCATACATTACATTTTTTCTCATTTACCAACATAATATGGAGTATAACAAGGTGTTGTTAAACTCCTATGTGCCGTAGTCTCCTGTGCAAATCCAAAATCAGTAAGTTTTAATATGGCATCTGGTTGTGTGGTTGAATAAAGAAGATTTTCTGGTTTCAAATCTCGATGTGCGATGTTATTATCATGCAGGTATTTCACTGCTAGACAAATCTCATGCATTACTTGGGCAGCCTCTATTGAAAATAATAGTCATTATATAATAAATCACATTTCATTTCATAGTGAGTAAAATTATCAGAGAATAAATATTATATAAGCCTGTATATTTGCTATAATGAATTTTCTTTAAAAGCAAGAAGTTCTAACAATCGGCAGTAGTTGAAACTGCAGTGAATATTTGAGGTTGATTCAAACTTTAGTGAATTTTATTAATTTCCTGAAGGAGAAGTTCGTTTTCATCAAAAAATCCGATTCACTAATTTTATGTTTTCTCGACGTTCCAAGCCATTCTGAATTCAATGAGACCAAATTTGGATAAAGTATGTGTGTGAACAGATTTTTTGCTGTAAATCAAAGTTTTCTCAAAAATGGCTGGACCAATTTCAAACATTTAAAAGCAATTTGATGTATCTCGATGAGGACTATTGTTTGTCAGTTTTATGCGCTGATCGGCCAAGCCGTTTCTTTATAAATAGCAGAAAAGTGAAAAAATTTTCGTCTACGTTTTAGCCCGCAATTCTGAATCGATTTTGAAAATTCAAAAACCGTTCGAAAGATATTGGTTGGGAATCGTGCTGATTAGTTTTTGGTAGAGATCGGCTGAGCCGTTTTCTTGTAATAAAGTTTTTTAAAAAAAATTTCGACGATTTTTATGATTATTTTTTTGACGGTAGATACCATAGTCTTATAGATCATACTAAAATATTACGGTCATAGGACAACTCGTTTAACTTTGACAATTCATCAAAGTTTGCAAATATTAGTATCGTTTATTAGGCATTTGCCAAAATTAGACCTTTCATCGACGCTTGCTCAAAAACGCCTGAACCGATTTAAGAAATTTAAAAGCCATTTGATGTATCTCAATGAGGATTATCGTTTCCCAGTTTTGTGCGATGATCGGCCGAGCCGTTTCTTTGTAATTTGGAAGAAAGTGTTAAACTTTTCGTCCACATTTAAGCTCATACTACCGAATCAATTTTAAAAAATCAAAAACTGTTTGGAAGATATTAGTTGGGAATGATACTGATTAGTTTTAGGTATAAGTCTACCGAGCCGTTTCTTTGTAATTAACTGTTGAAAAAAAAAATAAAACTGATTTTGTGGAACTTTTTTTGGCAATATATATATACATATCATGGTCTTATAGAACTTACTGAAATATTACGGCTTTACAACAAGTAGTTTAATTTTAAAAATTCATCAAAGTTTGAGAAAATGAGTAGTTTTTTTATGTTTGTTAACATTAAAATTAGACAATTTATTTGGTATATTAATAAAGTGTTCGTTTGTTTTCAATGATGTGAAATAAATATTCTCAGAGAACTTTAAATCACTCATAAACTATTTTGTTATATTTTATTTACACATATTGGGAAGATTATTTACACATATTGGGAAGTTCATATAACTTGCCTTAAGACAAAATACCAATACCAACTAATTATATTAATAATACCTCTCTCTGTAAAACCCTGTTGTTCTTGGATTCTTTGAAACAATTCTCCGCCTTCCATACTAAAATGTAAAACAGTTCAAATAATTATTATACAAATAATTTAAAAGTATTTCATTTCCAATAAGTACCATTCCATAACGACAAGCAAACAATCTTTGCCATTATAAGTATTTTCATACACATCAATAACATTGACAATGTGCAGACACCCACTCGCCTTCTGATGTATTTCGACTTCTCTCCTGGCCTTGGCATTATCATATAACACCTAAAACGTAAAAAAAGACGTAACATATATCCTTAACCATTTATGTATCATTTACCATGTACCTTTAAGGCTCTTTTAACTCCTGTAACTTTATGAAAGCATTGCACAACTTTTCCACTTATACCTAAACCTAGGACTGTATCAGATATACTATAATCATCAGTAATCGGCGTTGTCTTTGTATAAAGACTTGTTCTGAAGTCGCTCATTTTGTACAAAATAGCTATGAAATCTTTTAATTAATATAATATAATACAATGACTAATAATAAATATACTCATGACAAACAAATTATTTGAGCACACAAATACATAAATTGAGTTATTAACAGTTGATGTATTAATTGTTGTATCACTATACGTCAACCTAACCCATTTCTGTCATTTTAATTATTGACACAGTGTTTGATAATTAGTACAGGATAAAGTTTATTTAGAGAACTGACGGATAGCTTCGATAATATGATGAAATTATCGGTATTTAGTCGAGGTGCGAACCGATATCAATGTTTTCGGCGGTGGTTTGAGGATTGGATGGTTTAGGTTTAGAGATTTTTATACAGGTGGCAACCCGTAACCAGTTTTTGAAGCTGTTGGTTGTATTTAATATTCAAAAAGTAGATAACTTCAAATCAAATTAATATTAAATATAAATTAACTAAATTATTTGTATTTTCGATAACCTTTTGGATGTTTTTTAATACAGTGCTACCAACGCGATAAAGTTTAATTTATTTATCTGTCAGGTTGTCGAACTTCGTTTTTAGCTGTCATATCCGTTGCATATTGATTTTGACAGCTAATTTTTAATACACGAATTTATTTTGTTTAAAATATTTCTATTAAATATAAATTAATTGAATTATTTTTTATTATTATTAGTATCAATATTATTGGTTATTTTTTGTAACTTAGGCTGTATTTTTGATAACCGTTTGGATGCTTTTTAATTCAATGCTACCAACGCGATAAAGTTTAATTTATTTATCTGTTAGGTTGTCGAACTTCGTTTTAAGCTGTCATATCCGTTGCATATTGATTTTGACAGCTAATTTTTAATACACGAATTTATTTTGCTTAAAATATTTCTATTAAATATGAATTAACTGAATTAATTTTTATTATTATTAGTATCAATATTATTAGTTATTTTTTGTAACTTAGGCTGTATTTTCGATTACCTTTTGGATGTTTTTTGATTCAATGCTACCAACGCGATAAAGTTCAAGTTATTTATCTGTTAGGTTGTCGAACTTTGTTTTAAGCTGTCGTATCCGTTGCATATTGATTTTGACAGCTAATTTTTAATACAAGAATTTATTTTGTTTAAATATTTTTATTATAGTATGATACGTTTCATAAACTTGCCTGCCTTAAGGCTAATTGCTGGAACTTCCCGTACCGAAAACTAAATTATTAAAAAAAACTTTGCAAAACTTTGCAAAATTTTGAATAAAAATATATTTTTGAGCAATTTTGGAATTTTTGGTAAAAATTTACTTTTTTGAAAAATTTGATTATTTTATATTGTTATTTTTTTTTGTATTTTGTATTATTTTCAAAATTTTGAACATTTTTTAAACAATCGCATTGCATAGCTGATTTCGGGTCAATATATCAAAGCGCGTAAACGCCTCGTAGTCATCTAACGTGCAAACATTGGCATGGAACCCATAAATGTACACAAAATTTGTATTTATTATTATAATCTTTATAAAATATCTGATAATACAATGTACATATGTCTAATGTTCAGTCTTGACCGCCAAATGCCATTCTTTTTTACCTTTTTTATTGGATCTTCAGAGACGCCTTTACAAAAATTCTACCAATAGTTCATTTCGTCAATACAAGTAAAATGTTTTTTGAATTATTTAAATATAACGGTCCGTTATCTCAAAAACTGAGATAATATTTTTGGAACTTTTTGCCTCGTATCTCAGAAACGGCTAGACCTGCCTTCGCCAAAAACTAATCAGCACGTCTCCTTATCAACAGCAATCGAATGTTTTTTGAAGAATTGAAATCGGTTGAACCGTGTTCCCGAAATTGTCGACGAAAATTTGTATCAGCACACACACACACACACACACACACACACATACATCCACTTTTTTAAGGTATGCCAAAATGTTCAAAAACCTTTGAAACGTAAAGATATATAAAAATTTTCATTTACATTTTTTTTGCGATTACTATAGCTTGCTCTACGGGAAGTTGAAAAAAAAATATCACGCGTTGTTTGGAAATTGAGCTTTTAAGTGCAGTCAAGCGCTTTGGTCAAATTATGACCATTTTTCGGTTATTGTGGTTGATTTTAGGTATTTTTTTACATTTAAACTTTGAAACCATAACCGCGAATAACATTTCTAGAACCACAATCTAAAAAATTAACAGAATTGCGTCAAGTTTTTAAGACTTTTTATTGAACTATCAATTTAAAATTTTCAAAAGTTGGTCGACTTTGAGAGGCGTCTTTTTTAAAAAATGAAGTTAAGTGTGCAAGTTTCATTTAAAGTTGGCGCATTTGATCGAATTGTAAAGTGGCAAAACACTTGATAATTTTATTATTGAAAAATTTTGAGTTTAAAAATAAAAACCTGAAAATGACGTGATTTTTGCTAGTACATTTTACTCACAATTAGTTCAATAGTTCAGTCTTATAATTTTCAAACAACGTAAAATATTATTTTTTCCAAATTTTTTCAAGACTGTTTAGGTCAATATTATCATCCCGTTTCGACTTGACGTCAAGATCTGGGACACCCTGTACACGTATTATATATACACAATAAATATTTATATACATGTTTATTCGCCCTGCGTTAAATGTATTTATTCGTTCCTCCTTTTTTAAAGGAGTTTCTTGCGAAAAAGTTCCTTACTAATTCAAAACAATATTCCTAAGACCATTATTCGCGCTCTTCCATTGGGTGGCAATCACTTTCGCCTCTTCCTCCCGCAAGAAAGTTTGTCCGCCTCAGTTCCAACAATTCTGTACATATGAGGTAGCGCCGTAGCGCCTCACCGCCGTACCGCCCGCAACGTACCGAACAGCGTGCATGACCGGCGGCGGTGCTTCATAAAATCTTCGTGAATTTATGTCCTGGCGTTATTTGAAGTTATTGAACGGTGTTAGTTTGGAACTATCGCCGTATTAATGTTCCGGGAACCTGGAACATTGCTGCTTTTCCTCATGGGGGCAGACAGGGACAATGTAATGATCTTAAGTTGCCCGAAATCATTCTCCTTCTCGCTTTCTCGTTAGCGAATACCTTCGGAAGAAATCACTCCCATTTATAGTACCGGCACGGACAAACCCCGACACACCTGAACTAAAGATATAGTGTACGACGAGTATCTGCCTCGGCCCTCGGCGACCGCCAATGCTGGTCAAACTACCCCTGATGAGCTTTCACTCTTCAATCGACGGATGGTTTCAATTATTTTGGGTTCGATGATATTATCCGTAAACCATTAAACATTATTATTGTATTACACTCGAAGCCCACACATGAAAATATTTGCCTTAAGGCAAATTGCTGGAACTTTCCAGACTGTAATTTAAAATGTTTAAAATCTTTAAATAATTTGGAAAATTTTGAAAGGAAAACATTTTTTGGAAAGATGCAATTTTTGGAAAAAATCGATTTTTTTGCAAAATTTTGTAATTTTTGATATGTCTTGTAATTTTTTTTTTTTTTTGTAATTTCTGAATATTCTTTAAAGATGTTGAATTTCATTCAAGCTCAAATTTTGAAATTTTTGTACATTTTTAACTTCTTAAAATTTTCAAAATATCATGAATCCGGGCGATCCATACTGTCGAAAATGTCGACGACATTTGCTTGAACTATACAAGTGTACTTTAACCATAAATTTGGTACGGAACCCAAATGTAAACAAATATTGTACTTATTATCATTTTTGACTTCACTTTTTCTGACTTTTTTATGGATCCCCAAAACCGCTAGACCTGATTTTCCAAAAATTTCATAAATATTTCATTCCGTCAATACAAGTGAAATGTTTTTTTGAATCATTCCAATCGGATGCACCGTTCTCTCAAAAACTTAATTGCCATTCAAATATAGTATATTTTTTTATTTATATAAACATATGCATAGTATTGTTTGTTTTTCTGGCCATTGTTTATGATTTTAATTTATGAACTAAGCCTTTATTTTTTTTTTAAGAAAAAGATTTTTTTTAAATATATAATGCTTTCCCAATTTTTTCTTTCAAATTAATTTATTTTTTCTTTAAAATTTTAATTATTTTATTTTTTGTGTGGGGTTATAGGACGTCTTGTTCCCCTTTAATTTTTGCTAAGCTCGCCGTATTTTCAAAAATATTTTTTTGTAAATGTCAATTCGATATTTGATGAGTTTAGTTTTAGATACAAAGGTAAAAAGTGATATTAAATTTAAATTAATTTAGTAGATGTAGGGTCTTGACAAGAGCCTGAAATAATATCTATTATTATTGATTACGGCTTGCTTATGAATAAATAAACAAATAAATAAATAAAGTATAAATATATAAATGCATGTTCTGAAGAAGACATTCCATATCTCTAAAACGCAGGATAAAATAACATTTTTTTTTTTGAGAAAAAAATATTTTCAGTTCAGCAAATTATTATTATATACATGCAATATTCAAATACTAGTGCAAATTTATGCTGGTATTATAGTTTGTACAATTCAATGAAATTCAGTGATTTTGTAGTTGGATTTTCATCATCATCAATTTCATAATGAAATTATTTTTTATTAAATGTAAGAATTAAATGACCGTGGCTTTTTTCACTTTTTTTTAGTTAGCAAGCCAAAATTTGAAAAAAAAATCAGAACTTACGCTAAATTATTGAAAAATAAATATTTTAATCTACAACAAAGCGATAATAATTTTTGATGTTAGTTTTGAATTATTACTTTCAACCTTTCATTCCTCTTTTTCGAATATAATCATTCATACATTCTGTAGACTTTTATCATTTTTCTTTTTTTGCTAAACATTTTTAAAGATTAAATAATTTATATTTGAGAATCTCTTTTCCAATCTTATAAAAATATATCTCATAAAATAAGTTTTTAAAATTGCAATTGGACACGTGGAATCAAAGTAAAAATCGATTACATCTTAACGTTCGGAAACGGAACATAATAGTTGTTGGTAATAGTATTTAACTGGGAATTTTCAATTTGAAATGTTTTGCTTGGAGAGATATAATAAAATGTACTTATTTTATTTACAACATGCTTTAGAGCGTAGTATATATTTCAACCCTTTCGATTCGGATGCCGCCGCTTCATCGAGAAAATACATATAAATTCCGGAATTTGCGAGTGGAAAGTGTTAAATCTTACAATAGTATGAAATGACATGACAAAATCATAGATAAGGAAAGGCAAAATATTTTTGAACATATTAGCCGGGAATTAAAAATAATAATTTAAATAAATACTTTGAATGGAATGGATTTTTTACTTCACGCAAAAATTAAAAAGCTAAAAAACTATATTACAAATTAGGAAGCAAAAACTATTTCTGTGCAATTTTTAGTTAATTAAAGGTAAATGAAAATTAGAGATGAATAATTTTTGTCTCACAATTTTTAATATCCTTTTGTGGCAATTCGAGTCAGCCTTGATGATGAGGAATCATAAAAACAATAGAATGCTATGACATGTCGACTTTTGTAAATGACCAGATTTTAATTCAGTTTTTATACCTTTCTTAAATATCAAAAGTATTCATTTTTTTATTTTACTCTAGTGTTTCCCATCCAAGTCGGTAGAATTGTTTTATGCCACAGATCTATGTAACAATTTGTACTTCGCGCCGGAGCGCAAAACTCAATTCCCAGCGCAAAGCATTTTTGTATGCACATAAGAAAATGTATTAGATATAACGTTATTTATACGGGGAATGTAATGTAAATATACGTATATAAAGGGAATATATATTAGAAATAAAAAGTAGAGTGATGCTCACACAGCGACTTCCAATCCACTATCACCGCCGTTTTTCCCCGGCATAGGTACCTTTTATTTTACACTGTTATAAAATTTACTATAATGCTCGAAATTTATACGGTATGTGCTTTTAGCTTTCTATATAGGTACGCAGTACGTAATATTGCCATAATCGTAAACGTATTATTTGTTTCAATTTCACTTTTCCAGGGCGCTCGGTATAAAGACATCGTCTTGGCCCATAACGCAGTCATCAAGGGCTATCAAATTCTAATATATTGTACATTTACATGGGTTCAGGCCGTATCGAAACATTCATTGATTTTTCGACTTTACCGATTTTGCCGTTCTATAAGTGATCATAGGGAAGTATTGCGGTCATCAAATGCTGATATATTTGTGTATCTGCATAATTTGATGCGGTAAAAAAACATTACAGATTGATATCGCGATTTTATTCTTAATACACGAGTATGTCATGCAAACAATTTTAGAACTACGTTCAGTAAAATTACCAGTTAAATCCTGATTATAAAATACGTTTTTTAGCTAAAAAACTGAGTTTTATTGTGTTATATAGTTTTTGTTATTTTAAATAAGGAAATTTACTGAATTTTTGTTTTCTATAGTAGTTATTATTTTAAACGATATTTAAGTTATCTACATATATATAAAAATAAGTCGGGTTTTCCTTCCTGACGATATAACTCTATAAGAACGCACGAACCGATTTTGCATTCGTTGATAAGGTCTCGTGCTTTGCAAGGTTTATAGCTAAGAAAATTAGTGGTGCATGGCATAGTGCCTTAATGCAAATTGCTGGAACTTCACGCACCGTAATTAAAAAATTGAGTAATGACATTAGTGAGAATTATCAAAATTATGCTTGAAATTAAGTTAACGAGCAATTCTTCACTATCCAATCAAAAATTGCTGGCGATTTGGTGAAATACCAATGATTCCGACTGGTCATCCGTTTGACTTCAAACGATTGAAATTTCCAGTTCGCCTTGCATTCGCAATAACAAGTCGCAAGGCCAATTGCTTAGTGTTTGCGGGATAAATAGATTATTTAGAAAATCATTGTTTTTCACATGGGGAGTTATACGTTGCCTGTTCACGAGTTGGGAAACCATCCGCTTTGTTTGTGTTAACGTCAGATCAAAAAACAAAAAATGTGGTTTACCAAAGAGCACTTCAATGAAATGGATAATTTGCGGATTCACTTTCATTTACTTAAAGAAGTTCAACTAAAAAAAACTTTATTTTTGTAATCGAAATAAATTCATTACTGTTGTGTAATAAAATCATTTTTTTCCTTTTCAAATATAAAACAAACAAAAAAATTCTTCATCTTTCTCACGAAACCATCTGGTGGCGAAACGGAGTTCGTCGGGTTTGCTAGTTCAGTATAAAATACAACCGCGACTTGCACACTTGTACCGAAAAAAAAGTTTTACTCAAATATTTAGAAGTAAGGGATGACAATTAACTAAAATTGAATTTTACGTGCAGATGTTATAGAGTATTTTATAACCATAAAAAAATTTACTATGTTTTTATTTATTCATTACATTATTGCTAAGTTGTATGAAACAACCTTCGGCAAAACGTCTTCTGAAAGTATTTTTATTCAAAGTGCAAAATTACATATAATTAAATATATTTTATTTTAAGCTTGAAATTCATTGATTTTTCTACTTGATCGTTTTATAAGTGTTCATAGGAGGAAAATATTGCGGTCATCAAATGCTGATATATTTGCGTATCTGCATAATTTGATGTGCCAAAAGGACATTTACAGATTGATATCGATAGATTGCAAATTTAACGATCCGCACATAAATTCCGATGCCGTTCGAAATGTATTCAGTCAGTATATTTAATTTAGCTCTACTTTGTCAACGTAATGATGTAATTGATGAAAGGGGTGCCCGGAAGCGTTTAATCAGAATGAGTAATACCTTGCTTTCAATTGCGTTATATTAAGTTACAAGTATCGTTCGCTATCTGCCATCGAATTTGTTATCGCGTTTGTGATACTAACGGCTAATAATATTACCTTTAATTTTGTTTTATCGTTCGCCAATTAAATTATCGATTTTATTGATTATGCATCTCTCGCATTATCCACTTTGATATGTAATTAAAAATGCAAATGATCAATTTAATTAATTTGAACGAATGCTGTTTATAGATTTCAATTCATTAATTAAAATCACACAGGAACGAGACATACCATTAATACTTACGTAAAATATTATATAATTAAATAATGATCATTAGCATTTATTTAACACGATCAAATAAAACATGTGAAATAGCTTTGTACGGATCAGAGACATGGACTCTATGAAAGGGTGACAAGAATTAAATAGGGAGCTTTGAAATGTGGTACTGGATGCGAATGGAGAAGATGAAGTGGACAGGCAAGATAACAAATGAAGAAGTCCTGAGAAAAAAGGGCCTACTGAGTAC
This sequence comes from Ctenocephalides felis, assembly GCF_003426905.1. Lineage (NCBI taxonomy): Eukaryota > Metazoa > Arthropoda > Insecta > Siphonaptera > Pulicidae > Ctenocephalides > Ctenocephalides felis. The sequence goes on from NW_020538040.1 coordinate 186,860,509, forward strand.
AATCCTGAAAAGAAAAGGAAACTGGATCGGACCTGTTCTGAAAAACCTCGCCGAAAAAAGAATGCCTTGTGGGTAAAATAGGACTGAGAGGAATGTGAAGAAGAATGCAGATGATTGACGACTTACGCGAAAAGAGAAAATACAGGGTACTGAAAGCGCAGGATCAGGAAGTATGGAAGCAGAAGTTTGAAAAGAAAAATACATAAGAAAAATGTATAAAAAAGAGGAGGGGGAATAATGGTAATGAGAATGATAGACGACGAAGATTAAGAAAATCATTTATTTGTGGTGCCTCTCACACCATGGACCTGCCTTATGTAAACTTTGGAGTCGTAACCGTGAATAACATTTCTAGGACCACAGTAAAAAGTACAATTGTCTCGAGTTTTTAAGAATTATGAATTCATTCATTCATTTTTACAATCAGTCGACTTTGAGAGGCTATCATTTTAAAAAAAGTGTGTAGTCGCATTTAATCAGGATTGTAAAACAAACTTGATAATTTTATTACTAAAAATAAATAAAAACTTAAAAATAACACGATACCCACTAAGTTTGTCTCTCGCACATCGAACCTTGCGTATATTACTTTTGAACTGATTGTAAGTAAAATACATAAATATGTGATGAATTTTGTTAATACAATTTCTATAATACTGATAAATTTTTTATTGGTGCAGCCATTCCGGGAAAGCTATTTTCACTTGGAAACATACTGCTATCTATATTTTTTAGTGAAAACCGATGTCACTTCTGCTAGATATCAAGCTGTTCGAGGCGTTCCTCTCGTTCGAAGTCCATAGTTCTAAGCAGTTCCTCTTTGATTATTTTCTATTTCCACTTGCTCTTGCTCAAAAATGAAACTCTATATGAAAACGATAAACAAAAACTGTTTGTAATTTAAAAAACCATCTCTGGCTGCACGTTGGATTTATACAATTGATTTTGTAATAAATATTTTTATTGAAATATCTATTTTAAATGTGTAAATATAAAATCGGCACATCATACAGTCATCATGGAAAAGCTATTTTTAATATTTTTCGTTAGCACATGTGTGTTTAAATCTACCAATCATTTCACACCGTATAGATTTTCCTAACAATGAATGCACAAACATTGCAAAGAGGATTTTTCGCATAGAGCTCATGTTGAAAAAATATTAGTTGTAGCAGAAATTCTGGTTTAGTAAAAATGCGGAAAAGCAGACAATATCCTTATAATAAATAATAATAAATAAATAATGTTCATCAAGGTATATAATTTTAAAAATAATATATTTATTATTTATTATTACAATAAATTATACAATTAATATCAAAATAATGCAGTTTAGTGACAAAATTTTAGACTTTCGTAATTAACATCATTGTCAAAATGTCAGTAAAACTAGTATGCAGAAGGTTTAACGTTAAAGCGCAACTAAAGTAAAATAAACATTTTAAATTCATCAGAATAAAACACGAACATTTACGAGTACTAAGGTACGTGCTTTTCCTTATATTAAAGAATTTTCTATAATAAATATTTCACTTCGACTAAAGCTCACGATGCTATTAAAATGTAATGTTGCATTTATGATTTTTTCTCACTTATTTCATTCGAATATAATGAATATTTTTTACTTTGACGCATAGTAAGGAACTTTATGATCTTATTTTTATTTTGTCGATTTCAAAGAATTATGCAACAGCTATGTTTTATATGTGAATGCGATTGAAAAATGAACTATGAATTAAATCACAAATAAAGGTTTCTTTCAAACAAGTGTAATTGATTATTGCACAAATCATAAAATACATAACAAATTATGTCGAAAAATAAAATAAATAGCTATAAGTCTCAGCTATAAATAACAACTGAACCTCATTTTCGTTGTGTGGCAAACTTACAACTTTTTAATTTTGGTAATCTGAATAATATTTTTTTTTCATAATATATTACACTTTAACATTAAATTTACAACAGCAATATTTTACATGGCAATATATATAATCAAAAAATAAACTAAAAAAAAATTGTAGAAAGAGAATTGTCATTACGTATTTGTTTTATCGTTATGTAGTTGAATGAAGTAGTCTTCAGCAAATCGTTATAGAATTTTTTTTCACGTAACAGTAAAACAGGATCTCATCATACTCGGACACTCAATCAGTCGATTGGCATCCGATTGAGACATTTTAAGTACTGCCAAAAATGTTACTGATGTTTCATAGTTAAAAGGAAAAACTATTTTTTTTCAAAATATAGGATAATTGTTTTACGAGAGTCTATACTTTGTTTTCAAGTGCAAACGTGATCCGAAAGCATGGTTCTGAATTTTTTTGGATTTTGGAATTGTTTTAATTTTAATGTTACTGGGTTTGCTTGTAGGTGAATGGCTAGATCGACTGGGCCTAAATCAGAGGTCCCGGGTTCGTTCCCGCTTTGAGCAGTCTGTTGAAAAGCCGTAATGACAACGGTTTTCAATTGAAAATAAAGATAACAGTATGTTTTCAAGTAAAAAAAGCTTTGATCCGACATCGTTGCATCAACACATATTTGCTCTATTACAGAAATTGTAATAATTTTTTTAAAATTAAGAATAGTTCGGTTACAAGAGTCTATATTTTGTTTTGAAGTGTAAACGTGATCCGTAAACATGGTTTTAAATTTTTTTGGATTTTTGGAATTGTTTTAATTTCTATTAACGACTGAGCCTGAATCAGAGGTCTCGGGTTCGATCCCGCTTCTAGCAGCCTGTTGAAAAGCAATAGTGACAATGGTTCTAAGTAAATATAGCTCTGATCCGGCATTGCTGCAAAAATACATACTCGCTCTATTACAGAAATTGTAATAATAATTCATCATACAGAGGTGGGACGACCAACCGGGTTTAAGTCAAATCAGCACAATAGCTTATAGGACTCCTAAGTTCTGATTAATGTTGAAAAGAAATATTATTGATGCCGTTTTATTACATTTTTGATAGTTTCACCAACATATGTAAAGTCACAATTGGAGCTATTGATTTGAAAACCAATAACTTTTTTGTAAGAAAATCATATTTTTTAATGATGTTATATTCGATTGCTAAACTATGTTAACAAAATATGTCAACATCCCATACAAAATTTTTATATGAACTACAATCGAGACAGTATAGATCTACGACTGCATATGCGGCAGCCGGGTTAGCAATTTTAAAACGCAAGAATAGAACGCTGCCATGTCGTAAATATCCCCAGGACCAACATATATATAATATGATTCTGATGAATCAAAATGCACTCGAACATTCTGCACAGTGCTGCATAATGCATTACGGATCAGAGAAGACAAAAACACACCGAAGAATCACATCGCACTTTCGAATGCTTAAAAACGCCTCAATGAAATATTTATAGGACGAGGAGCGCGACCGACTCGTACGTCTACAGGGTATTATGCATGGCGATGTAGCAACCAACTCGGAAATTTTCATCGTATTAAAGTGACATATCGTTTAGAGTATTTTTGTTGATATTATAAGATAATAATACATATACGAGCATACATATATAGTCCCATAAATCAACGTTCTGGGTGTCCCAGAACTCAACGACAAGCCGAAACGGGGTGACAGGATTGATTGTAACTGACATAAGAAAAATTATAAAAAACATTATTCCATGAAGTTTGAAAGTTATGCCTAGAGCTTTGGTCATTTTCCGATTGTTGTGGTTAATGATAGTAATAGTAATTGTGCTAAGTTATAGTAATCGCCAAAAAATCGAAAATGAAAATTTATATATATATATATATATATATATATATATATATATATATATGTATATATATATTTATATCTCTACCTTTCAAAGGTTTCTGAAGATTTTGGCATACCTTGAAAAAATGCCTTATGGAAAAATTTCGATGTATGTGTGTGTATGTATGTATGTGCTGATACAATATATATTTTATCGACGATTTCGTAAACACAGATTAACCGTTTTGAATAATTCAAAATAAATTTGAATACTATTGATAAGGACACGTGCTGATTAGTTTTCGGTAAAGGCAGGTCCAGCCGTTCCGAAGATACGGGGCAAAAAGGGCCAAAAATGGCAACTCAACTTTTGGGAGAGCGGAGCGTCCGATTTTAAGGATTCAAAATACGTTTTATTTGTTTTAACAAAATGACGAACTGATGACGTTTGGTACGCAGGTCTAGTGGTTTTGGAGATCCAATAAAAATGTAAAAAAGGGCATTTGGCGGACAAAAATGATAATTCGTCATATGCACATCAAATTTTCAGGTATTTTAATAATAACAGATATTTTAATAATAACAGATATTTTAATAATAACAGATATTTAATAATAACAATGTTTATTGCAAATGCTTTGACAGAAAGTTTAAAATCTCCAAAATATAAAAAAATGATTTTTTATAAGGACAATTTTATTCAAAAATTTTAAAATTTTCAAAAATCTGTTTTCTCAAAGTTTTAAAGAATTTTTAATCATTTCAATTCATGGGAAGTTCCAACAAATTACCACTAGTTTAAACTTGGGAACCGTAACTCTAAATAATGTTTTTAAAAACACAGTCAAAAATTATGACAATATTGCCTCTCAAGCTTTTTGAAAATAAGACTATTTGTGTCTATAAATTTAAAATCTATCGACTATGAAAAAAACCATTTTAACCCTTTCCACTCGAACTCTGAGATTATATGAATTGTATCGCTGGAGCGGCGGCATCCGAGTGGAAAGAGTTAAATATGAAAAATATACTAAAGTGCCTTCACAAGTGTTATTAAAAGTTCAACGAATTTGGATTTATCAGTAAAAGATATGTTGTGCTCTTGATATTTTTATTTTTTCATACAAAAGCATAAAAATAGACGAGATCGAGAATTTAAGAAAAAAAAATGTAAGTATCAACACTACTATGGCATTATGGATGAAACACTGGATCATAAATTAATCAGATATAATTTGCATATTTTGCATTGTAAAGTTGAAATCAATCCTGTCACCCTGTTTTGGTTCAATGTCGAGTTTTGGAACACCCTGTATATGTATGCATGTAATAATAAATAGTAGTCTGCCCGAAGGCAAGTCCATGGTATGAGAGCACCACAAAATTAGTGATTTTCTTCCCCTCTTTTGTTTATTATTCTCATTACTGTTTTATTACAATTAATTAATGACCGTTAATCACTTTATATTCGTTTTTATGCATTTACTTTCCAAATTTGTGCTTCCATGCTTCCTGATCATGTGCTTCGATTTTTAGTTCTCTGTATTTCCTCTTCTCGTGTAAGTCATCAACCGTCTGCATTCTTCTTCTTTTTAGTCCTTTCAGTTCTTCTTCATGCTTCTTAGTCCTTCATACATATATGTATGCATATAGGTATATACAATTAATATTTTATAGGGTCTTTGTGCCTTCTATCCGCAAATATAGTCATATAAAGCAAATGTTCAAAAAATAGACAAAAAACTGTCTCTCCAAATCGTAGATTTATTAAATAATAAGATATGTACTTTTGTTTTTACTATTTTTTCCATTATTGAAAAAACTTGAAATAGGAAAGATCGAGAAATTAGGAAAAAAATGAAATTATTACCATAGTATGCATTATGCATGGAACCTCGGTTTATAAATTAATCTGCCGGATAAGTTTCAAACGCTAAACGCATCCAAATATCTTTTTACATCAAAAGCCGGTTCTTTACAAAATATCCATTTTTTCTCATATAATATGCATATTTTGCATAGTAAAGTTCGCCATTGTCACGGGGTCAATACGATCGCGTCTCTTGCAGCTTCTGAGATGTGTTCATTAATCACAAAACATGAAATAGGTCACCGGGATTATGTACGTGAGAGGAATACATTAAGGAAGACGGAACTTTCTGATATTTTTAAAAAGTATACAGTGCATCGAGTCAACGCAGACTTGCATTAACAAAACGATGCACTCGGTGGCGTTTTGTCATATCCGAGAAGAAAAATATTACGAACTTCTGCCAGCGCATAACTCGACTGCAGATAAATTGAAATATTTTTAATAAA
>NW_020538040.1:186866654-186890503 GCF_003426905.1 Ctenocephalides felis
GCACTTCAGGGTAATTCATTCGAGGTCAAGCAAAAAAAAAAGTGACTTTCAACTTATACTCTAACTACTTCTAAAAAAACAGACCGATTATAAAAACAAGAGATTGCATTTATTACAAAAGATCTCTTTTCGATGTATGATTCGTTCTTTTGCTCCCTGATGTCGAAAAGAGGACTAAATATTTTGGTGAACTGCCTTCTCAAAAATTTAGTACCCATTTGATGTAACTCAATAAGTACTCGCGACGATCGTCCAAGCCGTTTCTTTATAATCACAAAAAAAGTGCAAAATATCGACGGGTTACCATAAGAAAATCCAATGTCATCATTCGAAAACAAACTATAACACTTATATATATTTATATTTAGTTTAGTTTATCGCATGTGGCGAATGACCGCCATATGGAGGCTTTATTACTCATTTCCCGAATGACATCATTTCAATAATCTTATTAAATTCTGAGAAAATTAGTATGTATAGTTTCTGCTATGCACTTATTTGAAAGCTGGACGTTACTTTGAAAAACGATTAGTAACTTGCATTCCTTATAAAGTATCTATTTTAACTTTCTGATGATAATTACAATGATTTATAAGCTAGGATAATAATAGAGTAATGTAACTATCAAGTATGGAGTGAGATCGTTTTATAAATTCCTCAGGTTGACAATATAATTAGCAAAAACGCTATTATTTGGTCAATCATCATAGAAAAAGGAAAGGAAAACATATAATTATTGAAATAACAGCTTAAAATGCTTTTAAACATGCCACTAATTAATAATTCATTGAGCTGGCCACTGGTACCGAGTTCATTGCCCACATCGGCCAGCTTGATATCAAGCAGTAGTAATGCCGGATATTTTCTTGAAGTTATAGATCTAAAATATGACAACAAGTGATGATTGCCGCTAAAAATAATTAAGCCAAAAATGCTAATTAAGTATGTTCAAAATATCTCAACTAGAACTACCTACTAGGTTGCCTTCTATTAGACTTTTCTTAAAATAACAAAACAATTACTGAATGCATTTATGATTAAAAAGATTCTAATTGAAATTGGAATGAAAAAAATGAATATTTTATCACTATAGAAGGTTTTATAGAAATCCTAAAAGAGTTGACTTAAGGTTAATCTTGTGAGATAACTAATAACACAGCATTGATGAAAAAAATATTCTTAGTTTCCATTTTTTTTTCAATATCATCGTTATAGAAAAAAGCGCATTGTTAATAAAAATATTTTTAAGTTTCTTTCTAAGTTTCATATTTTAGATTTGTTTAATTTTTTTGATAGATCAATATATGTAAAAGTGGTTTCTTACTTGATATTTTTGACAAAATTTTACGTATGATTTTTGGGTTCCTAATCATTGACATTATGTGTTTCAATTATTCTATTTCTATGAAATTGGAAAATATGATGCTGTGATCACTCTAAATAAAAAACAACAACATTAATGTCTTAATAATGGGTAATTGCTCGAACTACTACATAAGACATTAAAAATAGTTGCCCATCAAGTAGAAAAAAAATCTAAGAACTACGTCCTGAGATGCAGTTCTTTGCATTGATAATACAAAAACGTAAAAGACTGAACTATATTTTTCAAATTGCTATACTAAGTCGTCCAATAAGATTTTTTAAAATTTGGTATAAAGTTGTTCTAAAATCTTTATTGCTAGACTTATATTTTTTATCATTACTGGTGGAAACTTTAGATCAAAATTTCTAAAAAATACGTAATAAGGATATCGACACTGTTCTAAACAAAAACTGATACGTCGTCCCAAAATAAAAAGATCAATGAACCCTGTGAAAATCTATTGCAGTTCATCAATATCAAACTTGCTTTATAATGTTACTTAATTACATCTTTTGATAAAACGATGTGTTCCTCACAAAGTTCTTTTCAAAACATTTTCCATATAAATATTACCAATCGGTCATGCCCCGAGACATGTAGTCTAATCATGAAACTAAAAATAAGTAAATTATTGACATACATATAATTATAATAAGTTTTAATTGTACTTTTGTCCTTGTTTTGAATATATGTCTGCTATGTTAACAAATTCGTAAAATGTTTATAGAATAATAAGAAATAACACAATACTTTGAAAATGATTTGAAATAGAGTACGTAGTACATGATAATTTTCACGTAGACACTATTGTTTTGACTAGCTGAGTAAATAAAGTTTATAAATTTGAAACTATTAATATCCATTACAGTTGAATTGAATTATCTTATTTTTCTTATGTATCATATTATTGACGTACTTTCTGTATTAAGGAAATCAAATAAGTTGCTTTTGGGCAACATGTTAAGATAACCAATGTGACAAATAATTGAAAATAAGATAAGACGTTTTAAACTAACTTTTTTTTAAATTTATATTTACTTTTTATCGAGTTATATAGTTGTTAAAATTGATTTTTAAAAGCTCTAGCATTTTTTGAAAAATTTGAAAATTTAGATTTTTGAAAAAATTAAAAAAAAAAATTAGATTTTGAAAAATTTGAAAATATTGTTGAAAACTTTGAATTTTTTTGAACATTTGGATTTTATATTCATTCAAAAAATTGAACATTTTGAAAAATTTGAAACTCATTTAACGCGGTTAATCTGGGTATGGAACCCATAGGAATGAAAACAAAATTCTCTACTTTTAAAATTAGAATCTCTACACAAATATTTGATAAGTTGATGTGCATATGATTGAATGTTTAATGATCATTTTTGACCGTCACTTTGTAAAGTTTCATAATAATTACTGAATGTATTAATTATAAGACAGATTGTAATTTAAATAAAATTTAAAAAAAAAAAAGACCGTCAAATGGCATTTTCTGGATCTCCAAAACCGCTGGAGCGGCGTTCCCAAAAATGTAATCAATTTTTCATTCCCTCAAGTAAAATTTTATGAATCATTCAAATCTAACGCTCAGTTCTTTCAAAATCTGAATTGGCTTTCTTTACACTTGTATTTCAAAATTCACAAAAAATTAATTTTTTAAAAAAAGTCGATTTTTCAACAATTTCTAAGTTCTCGAAAAAATCTAATTTTTACAAAATTTTCAAAAAATATTAGAACTTAAAACAATTTTAAATTGTGCCTTAAGGCACGATGCGATGAACCACTTTATAATGAAATGGAAAATTATTGTCGTTTTTTGTGAATTGAAGATTGATAAAAATATATTACTACCTTTGTTATATACACAGGTGCTTAGGATAGCAGAAGTTTCTTAGAAAAATTCGCCAGAATTCACTATTGATTACAATTAAAAAACAGCCACATACTTTTATTAGTTTAAAGAATTCTTATTAAATTAGTGTAAAAAATAAATTTGCTATAAAACATTATTCCACAACCTTGAACTTGCTCGCCATCGTTTTCTCATCTGACGTCGTACGAGTTCCAATTGTTAAACATTTTATTGATTCGCTAAACTCAAACACATAAAATAAATTGCGAAAAAGATAATGTACTAAAATAAACAGCAATTGCAAAGCATCTTCTCAATGTTGTTTTAACTGAGTGAAGGAAAAAGAATACATAAAACCGCATAAGAAAAATTATGGATTTATAAAAGTGTTTTTTTGCTCTGTGCGCTCGCAATCAGGTCGAAGGCGATACAGTTGCGCTCCGAAGGCGAAATAACTTATTACCACTTTGAACATGAATATTGCATTTTTCATAAAACATTTATGTTATTTTATGAAAGTATTTCAGCATAAATTTAAAAATATGGTGAAGGAAGGTGGTGGTATTGAATTGGATTATACATTTCGATAGATGGAATATCGATTTTTTGATAGAATGATGTAAGGGAGGAATTGCTGGTATGTGATTCTCACACAATGTAACTACAAGGGGGTTAAAAATTTGATATTGAAACTTGATTGGACGTCCAATCACTGTATTGGGATTTAATTTAGACATTCTAACAAAAAGTACTGCCAAAACTTTGCCGATGCTCCATATGGAATAAGAGCAGATATGATACTATGAACAACGTTTAGGAAAGACTACTAATATTAATTATGATCCACTGATTGCAAATTAGAAGAACAAGTCAAAAAAAGATAGGACAAATAGAAAATGGCAAAATAAAATCTTATTAATGAAAAAAATTAGTTATACATGACATAGTTCATTACCTAAGGTAAATTGCTGAAGTTTATCGTTTTAGGAATATTATACTTATACATACCAAAAATTGTAATTATTTGATAAAAGTGTCTAAACGCTGTGGTCTGTCTTTTAGCACTTGGCAACTACAGATATAAAATTCTTTTTTTGTCTCTGTCAGGTTGATATCAAGCAGTAGTGATATCAATTTTTACTTGAATATATAGATCTAAATATAATTTCGAGTAAAATTAATCTATGTAAAAATCTCTAAGAATAGTACCTACTGATTGCTGTTCAAAATTATAATAAAAATTTGAAATGTTAATCTTCAAAAAAAAGCAACTTTACATAGGAATTTTTTGCATGGTACGGAACATGAAACATGTTTAGAGAAACGATTGTTAGGTTCATCAAAAAAATGATTACTTTTAAATATTTGGCTAGACAAAATGCATTTGGTATAAAATATGCGAAAACTGTCCTGGAACAGTTTAAATAGTGTTTTGGAATTTTTTTGATACCCATTGAAGTCAGTTGATACTGTCGAAAATGTTGAGAACATTGGTTTGAACTATTTAAGTAAGCATTAAAAATCTTGGTACGGAACCCATAGAAATATAAACATTGTATTTATTATTAAAATCTCTATTAAAAATATCTGATAATTTGACGTGCATATGTCTAATAATCTTTTTTAACCGCCAAATGGCTTTTTTTTTTAATTTTCTTTCTCTATCTCCGAAACCGCTGGACCTGTCTTACCAAATATTCAACCATTTTTTCATTCCGTCAATACAAGTGCAATGTTTTTTGAATATTTTAAGCTGCTATTTTGTGCACTTTTTTACCCGTATCTTTGTAACGACTGGCATTACCTTTCCCAAAACTAATCAGAACGTTTTCCCATCAATAGAAATCTAATGTTTATTAGATAATTCAAACCGGTTGATCCGTGCTCTCAAAATCGTCGACGAAAAATTTGAATCCCCATACATACATACATACATAAATACAAACATACATACACACATACAAACATTGTAATTATTTGAAAAAAAGTGTCAAAAATCTATGGTCTTTTGGCACTTGGCAACTACAGACACTAAATTCTAATTTTGCCTCTGTCAGCTTGATATCAAGCAGCAATGATATCAATTTTAAATATATAGATCTAAATATCATTTCAAGTAAACATACATTTTTTCAAGGTATGCCAAAATGTTTAGAAACCTTTGATATGCAAAAAAAAATATTTGTTTTTTTTTGCGATTACTAAAACTTACCCTATGGCAAGTTAATAAAAAAAGACTACTTTGCGATAATTTTGCATAACATCAAATATGTACAGTAAGTTATCAAGGAGAGAAGTACGAAATATCATCAAAAGAGCGCATACCATCCAAACACTCTAATAAATGCTAAAACAAGTTCCTATGAAAAGATTAAAAAGAAAGCGGCCACAAGATTTAATTAACAATCAATATATTTATGTAAGAAAATTCCCCATTAGGGGAATTTCTAAAAGCCCTGTACCCATCAGCAAATAACCTCATTGAACCCAAGGCTCAGATTGTTTATAAGAAATGAATAAAAAAAAATTGCAATAGCAGCAAAACGGTTGGACATATCAATTTTGAAAAAAAAAATTGATATTATCCTAAATAAAAAAGCTAGTTTGCAATAGCACCGAAGTGACTGTACATATCAATTTTGAAAAAAAAATTGATAACATCTCAAAGTAGGCACATACAAACACAAACATATAATTTTGAAAAAAAAAGTAGTTTCTTACCTAAAATATGCTAGAGTACCAGGTTGTCTTGAAATGTAAGTTCCCAAAAAATATTGACAATTTTCAATAAATCTATTCATTATAAATTTCTAATAACCTATTCGATGCGAATGCAATTATAAACTGAATAGTATTATTTCCTTCGACATTTTTCATTTCTCCTCCTGACGAGCGTTTTATCGTTAGCCTAAACAATTATTGTTTATAGCTTTCATTTATAAAACATCAGAATCCGAATGACTCACGCGGTGGCGAATGAGCAGAGTAGGATGAATTTGATAACGGGAGCATTATTGGCGTTGACTCATACGAAGAGCCCCCGCCTGGACAAAGTTCCTATTTACTGCCCTAGGCCGAAACGACCCTTCGCATTGTGCGAGAGGGAAATATCCACCCTTGGAAGTGATAATAAACGAGGAACATGTCCCAAGGCACGAATGGTTCTGTGCACTGAGGATCAATATCGATCGTCATAACTTCAATTACCATGAAATATTAATCTAGTTCTCTACCTTTGGTTCTTTCTGAATGAAAGTTTATTCTCGCCAGAAAATCAGACTTGATAATATCATATTTTTTTAACTTCCTGTAAAGGTAAGTTGTAGTAATAGCAAAAAAATCGAAAATGAAAATTTTTATATATCTTTACGTTTCAAACCCTTCTGAACATTTTGGCCTACCTTAGAAAAAATGGATGTATGTGTGTATGTGTGTGCGGATACAAATTTTCGTCGACGATTTTGGGAACACCAATCAACCGATTTGAATAATTCAAAAAACATTCGATTCGTATTGATAAGGAGACGTGTTGATTAGTTTTTGGCAAAGACAGGTCCAACCGTTCCAAAGATACTGGGCAAAAAGTGCAAAAAACGGTAACTCGGTTTTTAAGATAACGGATCGTCCGATTTCAATAATTCAAAAAAACATTTCACTTGTATCGACAATATAAAACTGATTAAATTTTTTGGGAAGGCAGGTCAAGCGGTTTCGGAGATCTAGTGAAAAAAGTAAAAGAAATGCCAGTTGGCGGTTAAAAATGATCATTAGACATATGCACATCAAATTATCGGATAAAATATCCGAGGAGATTTTAATAATATGTATCAATTTTGTTTACACTTCTGTGGGTTCCGTAACATCGTTTGTTCTGTGGCGACGCGGCGCTCACGCGCTTTGATATTTCTCTATGCAGGTAAAGCAGTGCGTTTTGATAAAAAAAATCAAAATTTCCAAAATACTTCAAAATAAAAAACATTTTTTCTAAAGATTTTTCTCCAAGAAAGTCGTTTTTTCAAAAATGTAAAATTTCTCAAATATCTAATTTTTTTTTTAAGTTTAAAAAAAAGTTTTCTTCTGTAAAAAATCTTTTTTAAAAATTTAATTTTCGATACGGAAAGTTCCAGCAATTTGCCTTAAGGCACGAAGCCATACACCACTAGCTTTTGTCAGAAAATCCGACTCGCTAATTAACCTACTGTAGAAGAAAAAACATTTCACTTGAATTGACGGAATGAAAAATTGAGTAAATTTTGGGAAGGCAGGTTCGGCCATTTTGGAGATCCAATAAAAAAAGTTTAAAAATAATACCAGTTGGCGGTAAAATGGTCATTAGACATATGCACATTAAATTAACAGATATTTCATAGAGATTTTGATAATATCCACTTTACTATTGTACCATTTACAAAATTAGTTAATTATATTTTTTCAAATACAACAAATTAGCAACTTTTAAGAGATTATCTGTATAAACTATCTAAATTTTGATAATTATACTGCAGGAATAATTATTTGCAATTTTAGGAAAGTAATAATAGAATCTCTAATTTATTTTAATTTAGGGATTTTCTAATTTAGAGATTTCTGCAACTGACTAGTAGAACTAAAAGTTTTATGTAATAACTAGAATAAATATCTTGATTTTTAAAAAAATATTTTTGGACGAGTTTCGGGAATGTTTTCATTTCTAATTTTTCATAAGACATTTTGTATATCAAAAATCTCAACTACTAATATTCCAATTTGTTTCATTCGAATTATCGTTTTTTAATATCCACATAACAATTAGCCTCATTTTACGACACTGAAACATATATCAATGTTTAATTCTTATATTTGCCATTACACATATGACGTTATCGTACGGTCATTTTAATCAAGCTCAATTAGGCGCAGTTGGAGCCAATTTCATCATGTGACTAAACTACGCTCACATATATCCTTTTCCTGTGGTATTAATAATAAATATTTTTTGGAACATGATTGAAAAGCTTCTGGCTTTGTAAGAACAAAGTTCCGAATTCAAACACCTCGTTTCGTGTAACCTGATATCAAACAGTAGTAGTATGCATTAACACTTGAAAATTATAGATAAAAAATGTTTTAGTAGAAATAGCCTTTTGGATGTGCCAGGAAAATGTTGAGTCAAAAATACTAATTTAAAGTATCGCAAAGTATAATCACAATTTTTGGGTTGCCTTCGGTGAAAAATAAGAAAACAATTACCCAACTTATCGAAGAAGTAGATAGATAGTAACTCAGATAAAAATTTATAAAAAAGGTTTTATTTAAAATATTTTTTTTTGTCAATCAAAACTTTATTCAAGTATTTAAAATAATGAACTAAATAACCTAAACTGCACTTAAATTCATATACATATGGTTATACTTACTTAAATACCTAAAAAGTCTGTTTTTGACATTAAATGATTCGAAGAAATTATATACCAGAGACTTGTTCCAGAATCTAGAGCGTTCCTATATTCCCAGGAGCAAGATATCGTTATAGTTGCCAGATGTTAAGAAAAAAATGCTCAGTTTTGACTTTTTTTATATTAAAAATAGATTATTAACTTATATATAAAAACGGACACGATAGCAAAAGTTCTATATGATAATTCTGAAGAATTTCACATTTGGAGCGTCTGAAGTAATTATTTATAACAAAGTTATTTTTCATTTCTCGAGATGAAATTACAATGTGTTTTTTTAATAACAAAGATTTAGTAATTACTATGATGAATATGTATAAAGTTAGAATAAAAAGATTATCCAGTAGCAAGTTTTATCTTGTTGATTGAGGTATTCCCTCGTAAACTTAATTTTACACTATAACAAAGTATTGAAAGTATATTTGAATAAATGCATGGAAATAATCAATAACATTTATTTCATTGTAATATGATAGAATTTCGAAATATGAAACACATTTAAATTAATAATCCAAGAAAATTGCGTCGCCCACATTTGTTTACTAAAATACTCTAGAAAATATTTTGCTGATGCACAAGTAGATACACCTACAGATATTATTTTTGACATCAAGATATTCAAAGCGCTTTGAAAAGCCGGAAAATAATTATTTATGTTGACAAAACACCGCAGCAAATATTGAAGAAAGTTTGATCAAAAGTACACCTTCAGAGATATTTATTTTAATTTATGATTTTACTTCAAAACATCTTGTATTCAACTTCAGAAATATCGATGTGTTGAAATTTCTTTTAATAAAAAATTATTTTAGGAAGAAAATAATGTATTGAAGACTGAGTGTACCAAAATTTTCCATTAGGTAGCCATGAGTACCCAGAGGCCCTATTTTCCATCAAAATCGATTTTATATGTAGCTCGAGGCAATTTAGGTTGTTTCATTCAGGTTTCACCCTTATTCGTTCTAGAGTAATTATATTTTGAACACCTATATATGGAAATGAATTAAGGAAAATTAATTGAAGTTGCAGATATAAAAATATATCGTAAGGGGGAAAAATAATAATTGATTACTGAATTTACGAATTTTGTTTTTATTAAAATTCATTAATTTGAAAAAAATTAGACTTCGAATGATATTTATATAGTTCATTATTAAAACAAAGATTTACAAATTACAATAATTTTTTTTGTCGTTTCTTTCGTTTCAAACGTTGTTGATGCTTTTCCCTTCTTTTTCTGATCATCATTTTCATCGACATAATACTTTTTTTAATAATTTTCATTTTTAACTTGATCAAAACCATGAGGTTGAAAGATGAAAACCTTAAAAATAATATCACATCATATAAAAAATATCAGAAAGTGATATCAATTTCCAATTGAAATAAAAAAAAAAGATCAAAATGTATGTTCTAACAAGGTGAACCTCAGGTTTACTCCTCGGGGATTTTGACAAATCTTCGCATGATGCTCGAGTCGATAGTCAAACTGAATACCTTAAAATATTATAGGCCTAAGAGAAATGGTTTAGTTATAAAAATTAATGGAAGTTGCGAAAAATAGATACGTACTCTTCTACTGTTGTTCCCTATCAATATGTCCTGATGAAAATATCCCTTACCGGAATTACTGCACCTAATACATAAATTTATCATCAACATTAGTTATTTTGTAATAAAAATATATAGCAAATACTGATAGGCTAATGAAAATGCCTTCTAATAGCATCTGCTAAAAATAACTAATAAAACAATTACTAAATCTCTTCTTATCGAAATAGACAAATTTTAATGCATATTTGAATAAAAAAAACATTGGCAATATTGAGCTGAAGCAGATAATTTAAAATCACGATATTCAATTTTAACCCGGTGCACTCCATAATGTCTTCTCAAAGAAATGAACATATTTTAATGCATATTTGAATTAAAAACATTGGCAATATTGTGCTGAATGAAACAGACAATTTTAACCCTTTGCACTCCATATCACTTCAAAAGTATATATCAAATGTTGCAAATAAGGCAAAAATGGAGTGCTAAGGGTTAAAAACAAGATATAATGATAAAATATCCCGGACCCACAGAATAATTCTAATAATAAAAACATAGCAAAAATAAAAAGGGATTGGGATGCCTTCTAATAGCTATTTGTTGAATAATAACCACAAAACACTTACTAATAAATGTCTTATCATTATGTCTTATTACAGGCAAAGGGTTTAAGTTGTAAAATTTGGTATGTAATTTTGATAAATATAAAAAAAAAATAGTCCAAGGTCAAAATTTTTAATTACATTTATTGCTCCTGTTCGAGTTTTCCAATTTAACAGCGTCCTCGGATTTTCATTTTCATTATTTTTTTTTAAATTTATTTTCTGTTGAAGTACAAGAATAAAATAAATTGGCGGTGTTTGATTTCGAAAACAAGATCGTTGTGGGCAAATAGTCGGGAAATGCCAACTACTCTACTTCTATATTGAGTTCAATTTGTCCTTGAGCGAACTTCTTTGGGATAGTTTTCCGCGTGTATCACGCGATTACATAAATTAAATTTATGGCGAGGGAACAACTGCAGGCAATAATACTAGACACTGTTTATAAAAAATAATAAATTTATAAAATGATAGTGAATAGACTGAGACAATAAATGAAAATATAAAATGAGTCAAAATAATAAATTTAAAAAAAAATCAACTTGAAATTGAATAGAAGTATCTACTCTTCAATCACATTTTTATAGATCAATTAAAAATACCAAAGAAAGTTTAGAAAATTTTATAAATTTGTAATTTCTATTATTATAATGAATTTAATGAATAGTAGGTACTTTCGATAACATTTCAATAAATCAATTATTAATTTATTAATAATAATTTGAAATTTATGGCAAAAGTGAGACATGTCGCAAAAATTAGTACTATGATAATAAAAAAGTATTTGGAGAATTTACCGCATATTTACAATATTTTTGCAGTATTTTTGGCCAATTTACAACAATTACGACATTATTAGACATCTACAGCATTTCCAGACCAGAATAAATGCTTTAGAAATATTTCTAACTTTTATCGAAATTTAACATTTATTGAAAATTTGCAATATTTTTCGGCAATTTATGACATTTTCCATAAAATCTACAGAGTTTTGCTATGATATATGACAATATCTTCAGACTCCTTATAACATTGTTAAGCAGTGTACAACATTTGTGAGCAATTTACAGCATTTTCTAACAAATTACAACATTTTCAGACATGTTTAATCGATTTTGCAATATTTTGAGGCATTTTACATTTTATATGCTTTAGTACAAATAAGTACTTGCATATTAATGTTTCATATAATTACAATAATTATATGTACTTGCAAAAACAATCGACTAAAAAAATAGAATTGTAATTTTAGATCACACGAGTTTATGAAGTTGGAATAACTGCTAAAATGTACACTCTTAAAAATTTTTTTTTAGAATAAATAAGGTTAAAAAAATATTATAACTCATTAGCTCATTCTTAACCGATTTAACCATTGAAATATATAAGGTGATTAATAAAGGTTCAAATATTTGCTTTTTACGGTTTACCTAAAAATTACCCATGATGTTGACATACACAAAAAGTAAGCAATAAGTGCTGAAACAGATTAGGTCATGGACTAAATAATTGCTAAAATAATTAGAACATTATGATAAATTATCAAGGATATGATAATTTTAGAGAGGCCATTTAATATTCTAATTTAATTTAGATAATAATAAATCTTAGATAATTTTCGTTAATCAAACTTGTTTGTGAATTTAGTGATACTAATAGAAGAAATAGAGCTTCTATTTGCTTAAGAACAAATACGATGCACCTTGAAAAAATTGAACTCAAAATAGTATATTAATTTTGTATCTCAAATCTTTTTGGATGAATTTTCAATTGTCTATTATTCAATATTTGATCTAAATTTATGACAACCAAGCAGTCGGTGTGAATAATAATAGTCTTAGGGAGAAAGTATTGTTGTGGTTCTGTGATTTTTATGTAAAACGAGAGTTGCACGGAATCTGGTGCATTTCGATATGGTCAGTTGGAGAAGCCAACGACTCTCGCTATCGATCTCAAGAAATCATTTCTTGAAAATGATAAAAATCACAAGAGAATATCAGCAGATATTGAAGGAAAGGAAATGATTTTGACATGTGTTCTAGATAGCTTCAATGAACATTTTTTCTTTTGAAAGCAATTAAGGAATATTTGAAGAAATTCTGAAATTCGCAATATATAATCTCGAGCAATTCAATATTTTTCTTATTTTCATCGTTGAAAAGCAATTTAATGCTTGCCTTGATACCACAACATTATAATGGTTGCGTTTATGATGTCTATGGGGGACAGGAAATAAATCCGTCAGCAGAAATGGGTGCTGCTGTTTTTATAAAACTTGTATATATATATATATATATATATATATATATATATATATAAATCACGTTCTATGAGCACCATTTGTATACAGAATTAAGATATCGATGACGGATCGATTTCCTGTTGAACATATGAACGGATACAAAGAATATATTGACTCACCGAAACTCCGAAGCCAAGGCGCATTTTATAAGTTCTCGCCAAAATCTGAAACAAAAATGATTTGAAAATTAGCTAAAAGTCACAACATAATTGGTAAATTATTAAATTAATTATTTGGTAAACAACAGATATGTTAACACTACAATAAATTATATTATTTGTGAATCAAAGTAACATGGTCTCTGATTTGGAGATATCAATGATGTCTACCTGGTTAAGAAAAATTTTAAATATTAGTTTGAATCAACTTCTCAAACCACACAAAAGTCGAACTAGTAATATCAGAACAACAAAATTATATATTTTTTTTAAAAAAAATAGGTTGATTTTTATGGAACTTTTTTGGCGATATATATCATGGTCTTATAGAACTTACTGAATTATTACGGCCTTACAACAAGTAGTTTTTAAAATTAATCAATGTTTGAGAAAATGAGTAGTTTTTTAGACGTTTGTTAAAATTAAAATTAGACGATTTACTTGGTATAACGATAAAGTACTTGGTCTTAATAAACCTACTAAACCATTAAAGTCCTAGGGAAACTGGATCAATTATAAATGTTATTGATTTTTGAAAATTTGCTTTTAGAAAATACTCCGAGTTAACGTGTTTGTTTGTTTTCAATAAATCCACTCGGAATACTTTGAATCACTCATAAATTAATTTATTTTTTATTGATTAAGTCGATTGTTTACACATATAGGGAAGTTCATGTAACTTGCCTCAAGGCAAAATACCAATACTAACTAGTTAATTTAATAATTGAATCTGAAATTCTAATAAAAATAACAAATACAAGAAAACTGCAATAATAACTCTGATAAATGGGAACATAGAATTTTGGGTATATATACTGTTTTGTAACGTAGTTATGAAATTTATCAAAACTCTCCTTCGATGAACTCAGGTTGTTGGGTTATAATTTAACCCTTGTAGCTGTGGACTGTATTAAACACTGGTTTGTTTGTATATTATGTATTTGTTGCAGTTCTTATCACAATCACTGATTTGGCACTAAGTTATAATAAATAAAAATATATTTATATTTTATTGATTATACATGTTGTTTCGCGGACTTTACTTTTAGAAGTGAATAATTAGTTCCATTAAAACACTCCGCTACCCCCTCTACCAGGGGTAGCAACTATTCCGTGTAAAGCTTAATGCCATGAAGGTTGTCATTTTCATGGCCAATATAATAAAACGAAAATACGTCGAAACATATACATAAATCAAAAACACAACTACATACTTACAAAGTATGTTCTATGTTGGATTAGAATATAAATATTTACAAACTGCAAACGCAAGTTTTATATCAAAGAAAGAAATTCAAATTCATAATAAAATATACATTAAAATCTCCTTACAACTTATCGTATTAAAACTTTCCCAAGTCTCGAATGCATTTTTTTCCTTTCTCTAAAAGTCATGGTGCATTCGCCTCGCCCGCCCTGTTGCATCGACCGATAACTCATTGGAGGGTGAGTGCGGCGCCTTCACGTTGGAGTACTATGACTATGACTATGGCATCTCAGTAATGTTATGTCATTTATGCGGCTAAGAATTTTACTATAAATTCCAGAATCGTTTGGTACACCGAGAAATTTATTGAGTTAATGACTTGTACTGCATTCTTGCCGGAGACAAGTTCGTGTAGTTGATTTTTGCTGACGAAATTGACCAATTGGTAAAGGAATTACTATAATTAGATTCTTCAAATGCACAATTAAAAATAAAATTGGCTTCTAGTTATTTAATGTTTTTATTCATTATTTAAATAGCAATCAAAACTATTCTCAAACTTTTTACGCATTTCTTACTATTTCTAACTTTATTGGATTTTTATAAGTAAATCACTTCTTATAGGCCTATAATATTTTAGAGTTTTCATTTTGACTATCAACTCAATGACCATGCTAAGTTTCATCAACATACCATACGAGTGAACCAAATGTTCTCCTTGTGATATGATATAAACCTATTATTAGACAAAGTGAAGTTTTAAATAAATGAGTACAAATACTTTTGTAAATATGCATAGAGGAAATTATACAAAAAACAAAATATCGTCTCTACAATTTTGAACACATTTGATATGAATTGTATGTTAACGTAACTTAATAGGATCTTAAGAAAAGAGTTGCGCACAATTGAAACTTGTAATGCAAATGGTAGCTTTATAATTTTTTATTGCACTATATTAAAAATATCTAAATTATATATATATATATATATTAGGGTGGTCCTTAAAATGGTCATTTTTGAATTTCCTTGCTCCCAGGGGCTCAAATGGTTCCAAATAGATAAAAAACAATTCTCTGAAAGTTTTAGCTCTTAATATTAACGTTTAGATAGAGCGCAATTCAATCAAACTTTGTATGGAAAGAGCATGGAAAAAATTTTGAAAATTTAAAATATATATATATATATATATATATATATATATTCCCTTGAGCATCTCAGATATCATTCATGTGTATTATTAGATTTGTCAAGAGAAATTTTCACGTGTATATTTTTGTATTTCCAATACCCATTTCCCCGCATTTTGTTAATTCAAATTGACTACACGTTGACAGACGGTTCTCTAATTTGGCAACAGAGTCGTTCTAAAATAAATTAAAAAAATATAGCATCTGAAAATAAAACAGTCATTTTCGCATCGGCATATGCTTTGCTGAAACCATTTGTTTCGTCAAATGCGCGTTTGGAAGTTGCCACTCCGGCGCGGATTCTTGGGCGTTTGCACATATTTTATGAGAAATCGTAATCGCCTTTTTTACGGCAATTCGTGTAATATATTGTGCAGTTTGTATTCGATTTGAGAAAAAATATATTAAGTCGCCCGACATAACAATTTACGTCTGTCTTAAAAAATATTAAAAAATTACCTTCAAATGCATATATGTGCATATTATAATTAAAACAGAAGTTTGTTAATAATTGTATTGAAGTTAAAGATAAAAATTAACAAAAATTCAATCACATATATGTATTTTATTAATGAATTTCGAGGGTTCTATTACATTTCCAGATATTTTTTCGAGCACGGATTCCCAATTTTAAACCGATTATTAAATAGTCAAACAATTGTTTTATTAACATTACAATGATGAGCTCTCCCATAAATAAATGGTTAGAGGTATGGTATTTGATAGTATTATGTTTCCAAGTACCCCTTATTGCTGCATGAATAAAATTTTAATATTACAAAAATGGTAGAAATAATTATATATTGAGAAGTAACATCTATTTGAGTTTCTATATATAAAACTGACTTACTTAGATTTAGCTAATTGTAAGTCAAATCATCAAATTTGCTCATGAAACCCTTAATTTCTGAACAGTGTTCTTAAATTGGAAGTAAAAAAAATAATTAAAATATAATGACATCTAGATGAAACGTTATTGGCGCCATATTTTGTGATGGAATTATTTGTTGACTATATTTTATAATCAACGGAATCATTGGGAGAAACTATAAAGATTTTAAACCAAAGTTCCACAAAAATTTCTGAAATATTTTCATTGGAGAACACACTATACTTATTCTAAACGTGATTTTACGACAATCTGATAGTGAATAAAATTAACATTTAGTCTTAATGTTATAGATTGTCCTAAAACTTAACGAACTATCCTTTAACATTCCTAGAATCTCTTCGCAAACTTGCACATTTTCAAATATGCTATTACTAAATCTGAAACTGTTGTAAATTCACTTGAAGTACTAATGCCTTCTAACTTTAATGTCATCTAAAGATGCTGATGATGATAATAAATCACTAAAGCAATTAAAAACTAATGTTAAGTTATGTTAGGCTAATATTCCCTCTCTTTATTTATATGTTCTTGGTATCATATTTAATTTATTGTTAATATTTATGTACATAAAATTCGAATTTTGATTATGGATTTAACACAATTTCATTTGTTGAATCCGGGGCTCGCTCGTAGATAAGCGACTAGAATGACTGGACCTGAATTAAAGGTCCTGGTTTCGTTTCCACTTCGATCAGCCTGTTGTCAAGCAGTAGTGACAACGATTTTTACTTGGAAATATACATAGCAATATGTTTCCTACTGAAAATAGTCTTCACACGGCATTGCTGCACTAATAGAAATATTCGCCTTTTTACAGAAATTGTAAGAATTATATATCATACAGAGTTGGGACAACTGTTAGGGTTGGCATCTGACAAATAGACTAGTATTAAGTCAAAATAGCACAACAGTTTATAGGATTATGAAGTTTTGATTGCAGTTCAAAAAATTAAAAAAATTTAATCTATTCTGTAAATATCATATGATTTACAAGGGTTAGTAAACGCAAAGACATAAAATGTAATACTAAAATAAATAATAATGAAGTTAAACTTGGTTTTAAGTTGGCAGTAGAAATTAGTGGAATGTAAACAGTGATTTTGCATTTAAAATTTAAAATTCCCAGTAAACCGCATCTTATCTCTGTTACGATGGTGTTTTGATGATTTTTGTGTTTTATTGAGTCATAAAAACGTGTCGGCGGTATCTCGTCCTTCCCCTCGGACCCAGTGTTGTCGGCCACTTGTTCCTTGCACTGCCGCCCCTTTTGTATCTTCGGTCGTTATTGATCCGTCGCGTTGCGGGCGCACGACGAAACCACCCCCTACATTCAAGGGAAAGAAGTTCTTTCTGTGAGGCCTGTAAACTTAACGCGAAACGCTCGGCGATCACCATTTTGCTTCCCTTTCGATGATCGCGATTTTGCCTTTTTTGTCGATGATGTTACGTTTTCTTTAGGTTAATTTAAAAGCGATAAGCCGGAATCCGTCAACAAGGATGAGAGGTTTAATCTAGATATGAAGGGATAATATTTAGGGAAGCAACTAGTGTCGAATGGTTGGAGATTAATTTTATTGTTGGTTTCAGGAACTTTTTATAGATGTAGTTACGACCATGTTAGGGCCATAGGAATTGTTATCAGATTTAGTGTAACAACTACCATAAAATCAAATGACAATCAAATTATGTTAATGAACTTTGGGTAGGGTAAGTTATAGTATTTGTCCAAAAATCGACAGAGAAATTTTTTGCATATCTTTATGTTTCGAAGGTTTCTGAACATTTTTGGATACCTTAGATAAAAAGACTGTATGTGTGTATGTTTGTACGAATACAATTTTTCGTCCATTTTGGGCGCATAGATCAAACAATTTGAATGATTCAACAGAACATTCAATTCCTACTGATGGAGAGAAACGTGCAGATTAGAAATTGGAGCAAAGAGTGCAGAAATTAGAAATTGAGTTTTTGAGAGCACGGAGCATCCGATTTGAATGATTCAAATCGGATGCAAATAGGATTCAAAAAATATTTAATTTGTAATGATAGACAGAAGTGGTGACTAGTTTTTGGAGAAGACGGAGCTAAATGTGCAAAAAATGGCAGTTTTTGAGTGTGAACAAAGCATCTGATTTAAATGATTCAAAAAATCTTTTGCTTGTAATAATAAAACAATTGTTTTAGGGGAAAAGAAATATTTTTCATTTCAATTTTTTTTGTTAATTTCCGAAAACTATTTATTTTTGTATATCTAAAATTCTAAAGCTCACTAATTAAATAATTTTATCTTTGCAATTCAGTTTATAACTCTTAGGAACCTGAGATAAGATTTTTCATTTTAACCCCGCTTCATTAAGTTCTGTTATTTACTTTTTATGTAAATTTATATGAACATAATCGTCCAATTCATAAGCTCTTACATTTTGTCTATAAAATATGAATATTGAAAGTTACAGTATTTATAATAATATATTTGAAAATATTTAATATTCCTCGAACATCGTTACGATACGAGAAGTTCCAGCAATTTGCTTTAAGACACGATGCCATATAACACTAGTTAAAATAATAATAAATAAATTAACTTGACTATTTATAAATTCTAAACAATAAATGCTCATTACTCAACTTTATGTCTCGAGATTGTAATTGTGTTCGAAGCATTCCATAATAAAAACAAAAGTTATTAGTATAATATCTTGATTCATTATAGGTAACCGATAAGCATTTTTTCAGTTTCATTAATGTTTTCTCGTAACTATATGTGTAATACGAACTACGTGTGTATATTTATAAATATAAGGCTGAATCATTTCTTCCAAGAGTATACAAAAATTGTTGCATGTAATATTTATCATTTTAATATTTGTCAACACCAAATGATCCATGAGTTTCTTTTGTCTTATATTAGTCACTTATTAATTATTATGATACATTTAATTCTAATAGGGTTTGACAGTATTAGATCTTATATTAACCCTTTCCACTCGTGAATTCCAAAATTAATATGTATTTTGCATCTGAGTGGAAAGGGCTCAGGAAAAAATATCAAGAATTATAACATATAAATAATATAAAATGTCACAAACTTTTATCTAGTTTAAAATAAACTTTTATCTAGTTTGGTTCATTTAAGTCTGAAAGTGTGGATAGTTTTAATAACCATTGTTGATCTATAATTCGTAAGTTTGGTTGATAATTTTTTCCTTAACAATTTTGTTTTTTTTACAGATTTCGATTTTGTGAATAATTAGTAACCATTGTTTTAAATATTCTCAAATAATTATTATAAATACTATAAATTTTATTGCTCATATTTTATATATCTAATGTAAGTGCTTGTATTTGGGCGACAACCTTTATACATGGTCTGTTCAAAAAGTACCCGGAATTACTAATAATTAAATTTCGCGGGTCTGGAGTGTCGGATGCTCCGTTCTTTCAATAATTGATATTTTTTGCCCTTTTCACTCCGTATCTTCGAAACGGCTGAACCTGATGCCTTTGCCTGAAACTAACTAGCATATCGTCTCATCAATACAAATCGATTGGTTTTTTAATTTTTCAAATTGGTTGATCCGTCCTCACAAAATCGTAGACATAAAATTGTATCCGAACATACATCAATTTACACACATATAAATTTTTCTAAGGTATGCCAATATATCCAGAAAACTTTGAAAAGTAAAAATATGCAAAAATTTTCATTTGCGATTTTTTGCTAAGCTAAAAATAATATTTGTAATGTCTTATCTCCATATAAATTTCTTAGTGCTTACATTTTATTCCAGTGAGCTAAATGCTCCGACGACATTTATTTTCTCTACAATTTTAAAATTGGATACTAACTGCAACTGAGGATTGATATACATTATTTGGTGCCATGAATTAGCTCTGCTGTAGCTCTATAAAACTCAGTATAAATAACTTGCATAAAAAATAAAAATAATCGTTATAAGGGCAACGTGCTTCTTGCAGCTCATAAATCTTGAATTCAGATGCATTTAAATATTTTAACCGTGTCTTGAATCCATTCGGAGAGATTTCTTGCGAATTCTGAGTTAAATTTAACTTCATGATGTAATGTGTGAAATTTCGTAATAAATGAATTATTTGAGACAAGAGACTAAATTAATATTACGTTGAATCTGAGAGCGGATCGTGCGAATTTTAGACTGCTTTTTCGCAATGGATTTTGGCAGAAGTTATTTAACAAAAATATAATGTAAACAAAACAATGTAGTTACATATGGATAGATTACTATCATCAAGAACACGAAATAACATAACTGAAATAAACTTATGAAGGTACTTGATTTTTTATACATCTTTGAATGGAATACTCTATTGAAATATGGAACTGACGCATAATTGGGATGTTCAAGCTTTTTTCAAACATTTTCATTATTGTCGCAAGTTAAATAAATTACAAAATAAGATATAGACAATGAAAACTAGATAAATCTAAGTTACTCTACAACTTTTTTTTAGATTACATACAAGTGTGTTGACAAACATAAAAAATTCATCTGAATTCCCAGACAAAGGTGGATTCTGATATACACAAAGACGAAACTTTTATTTGACAAATAAATTTGATCTTGACAGATCAAACTCTTCAAATAATTTATTCACGTATTATTATAACTGCTTTCATTGGCATAGATACGAGAAATTTTTGGCAGAAAAGCCAAATAAAATTGATTTATAGAGTAGAATATCCTATGCTATCTATCCGGGCTTTCATGTAGCATTTATATTTCACATTTCAAGTTGTCATTTCTAAATCATATTAATTCACGGTACAATTTTAATTGTTATTAGAATAAAATTTTCATTAACAAAATAATTCAAATAGTTTGTTGTAGTATGTATAATTTTTTTTTAGTTAATGAAAGCATTAAAATTTCAATCACGATGTTAATTATCAATGAACCGACTGCGTCGGGTGTAAATACAATAATATATTCAAGGAATATGAATTATAATTATTGATGAAACCGAGAACTGTGGCTTGTGCATATTTAATTCATATAAAAAGCCATTGTTTTGAATGCCAAACTGTAGGAAGAATCTCATTAGCGGTTATGAAATTCGTAAATGGTAAACGGTAAAGCAATTTGACGGTACTTTTATTTCCTGAGCTCGGATAATAAACTGATTATACATTTATTAATTTGGAAACAAAGTACGGGATCTGTGTAAAATTGTGTAATTTGTGGTAGGAAGACCGAGGTTCTTAATCATTGGTTTTCTATTAGAATTTGTTTAAGAATTTTGTTTATCTGATAAAGATGAACAATATCTGATTGTAAAAAAAGTAAAACTTTAGCAGTTCTACTGAAGGCACTTTGTCATACGTCACTAGTTAAGTTTATATATTTGTCAGGCTATAGATTTTATGTTCTAAGTTACTATCAGTTCAGCATTTACAATTTAAAATTATTATTATGCCGACAAATTTTAACAAACAGAAATTGATTTATGTTTCAAAGGATGTACTTTAGCCACTTAGTTCCGTTTGTTCCCATAATAAATAATTGCCGGAAAACATTTCTATGATGAAATAATAAACGCTGGAATCAAATGCATCAACTTGTAGTGGGTCAAACAATATTTTTGTTTAAATTGACTACAAGTCTAGATATTTTCGGTTCTCACTGATAAAAACTAGCGGTACAGGGCATCATGTCTTAAGGTAAATTGCCGAAACTCCGCCTTGTAATTTGAACTGTTAAAAGCTAATTTTTTGCAAATTTTGAAACCATTTGACTTTTGAAAATTTTGATATTTTAACTTCCCGTAGGATAAGTTATACTACTCGCAAAAAAATCGGAAATGAAAATTATTATATATTTTTACGTATCAAATTTTTCTGAACATTTTAGCATACCTTAGAAAAAATATATGTATGTGTGCGCAGATACAAATTTTCGTCGACGATTTCGCAAACACGAATCAAGCGACTTGAATAATTCAAAAACATTCGATTTCTACTGACAAGAAAATATGTGGATTAGTTTTTGGCAAAGGCAGGTTTAGCTGTTTTGGAGATACGGGCCAAAAAGTGCCAAAAACGGTGCCTCAGTCTTTAAGAGAACGCAGAGTCCGATTTCAATGATTCAAAAAACATTTTTTTTTTAATTTCCGAATTTCTGTCGAAATATTGTCAAAAATGTAAGGGGTAAACAAATTGATACTTGGTACGGAACCCAACAAATGAAAACAAAATTCGTGACTATATTAAAACTTTATAAAGTATCTAATAATCTGACATGCATATGTCTAACAATCATTTTTGACCGACAAATAGTATTTTGTTCTACTTTTTTATTGTACTCTTTTATTTTTTGCTACTTTCTTATTGAATCATCAAAACGGCTAGATCTGCCTTTACCGAAAACTAATCAGCACGTCTTCTAATCAATATAAATTAAATGCTCTTTTGAATCATTCAAATCGGTTGATTCGGGTGCTCAGACATTTGTATTTGCATAAACATACATACATACGAGGTCTGACAGAATGTTCAGAAACCTTTGAAACGTATAGTCATGCAAAAATTTACATTTTCGATTTTTTTGCTATGACGTAAACTTCTACTAACTTATTTTACCAAAAGTTTACAATCTTCCAATGATGAATATCATCTCTATCTTACACACCTAATAATTTTAATAAATGCACTATTTTAGTTCGTTTTTAAACAATATCGAGTAAAATATTTCTTTTATTATCTGAGCAATTATTTATTATTAATGTATCCATTTCACCCACGTGTGCCTTTACAACTTGAACCTTTACAATGATTTCACAAGGATTTTTAAGGTGCGGTCCTGCCACCGTCACTTTTAACAAAAGACAATGATTATTATTCTGTATACACCTACTAACACATACGCATAGTAATATTATGTAAATATCATATGCAGACACACATTTTTATATAGATTGTAAAATACACAAAGAAGATCGTTCTATGGCATATAAGGACGCGACAGCTGCTGTCCATTCAAGCCGAATGATTTATATAAATGACATATGGTCAGTTTGACAAAAATAAAGTAGTGCCTCCGTTGAGGATAATTAGATATTTCTTGGTACAATCTGGAGAAAGATTTACATTTTGTTTATGTAAAAAACAGACGCCTCTGCGTCATTATGGGGAGTTTTTTTTTGTTATAGATTTATTTTAGCAATCAGAGATTACATATTTCTACAATCTAAAGTGAGAACTAAGTGAATGTTGAAATAAGATAGGATCCATTTGTAATCTATCTTACAAAATATTAATACT
>NW_020538040.1:186891503-186917119 GCF_003426905.1 Ctenocephalides felis
CTAGAGTTATGGGGATGCGCCTCCAAATCGATTTAGAAATTATACACTAATACAAACTAAAATATTGAGAATAATATTCAACTTTCCCTTATATGTCACTAATCAAACTGTCTACGGCGATCTAAAAATGTTGACTGTATACGAAACCTACATCAAAATAGATTAGAGATGCACCCAAATAAATCTTCAAAGGACATCCTTCGCTCCCAACAAAATTCAAGTCATCAAAGTCAAGTCAATTACAATCATTAAAGATATATATTTTAGGTAACATTTTGTAGATCAGAGTAGATCCTATCTTATTCGAACATTCACTTAGTTCTCACTTTAGATTGTAGAAATATTGTAATTTCTGATTGCTAAATAAATCTATAACAAAAAAAAACTCCCCATAATGACGCAGAGGCGTCTGTTTATTACATAAACAAAATGTAAATCTTTTCTCCAGATTGTACCAAGAAATATCTAATTATCCTCAATGGAGTACTACTTTATTTTTGTCAAAACTGACAATATGTCATTTATATAAATCATTCGGCTTGAATGGACAGCAGCTGTCGCGTCCTTATATGCCATAGAACGATCTTCTTTGTGTATTTTACAATTCATATATAAACATGTGTCTGCATATGATATTTACATATAATATACATGCGTATGTGTTAGTAGGTGTATACAGAATAATAATCATTGTCTTTTGTTAAAAGTGACGGTGGCAGGACCGCACCTTAAAAATCCTTGTGAAATCATTGTAAAGGTTCAAGTTGTAAAGGCACACGTGGGTGAAATGGATACATTAATTATAAAATATTGCTCAAGTTAATAAAAGAAATATTTTACTCGATATTGTTTATAAACGAGCTAAAGCAGTGCACTTATTAAAATTAATTAGATATAAGATAGAGATGATATTCATCATTGGAAGATTATAAACTTTTGGTAGAACAAGTTCGTAAATGTTATACGTTATAGCAAAAAAATCGGAAATGTAAATTTTTGTATGTGAAATGGATACATTAATTATAAAATATTGCTCAAGTTAATAAAAGAAATATTTTACTCGATATTGTTTATAAACGAGCTAAAGCAGTGCACTTATTAAAATTAATTAGATATAAGATAGAGATGATATTCATCATTGGAAGAT
The DNA here is from genome assembly GCF_003426905.1 of Ctenocephalides felis. NCBI lineage: Eukaryota > Metazoa > Arthropoda > Insecta > Siphonaptera > Pulicidae > Ctenocephalides > Ctenocephalides felis. Next base: position 186,892,651 of record NW_020538040.1, read on the forward strand.
TGTAAACTTTTGGTAGAACAAGTTCGTAAACGTTATACGTTATAGCAAAAAAATTGGAAATGTAAATTTTTGTATGTCCTTACGTTTCAAAGGTTTCTGAACATTTTGGCAAACCTTGTACGTATGTATGTATGTATATGCGGATACAATTTTTTGAGGGCCCGAATCAACCGGTTTGAATGATTTAAAAAAAAACATTAGTTGGGGTAACCATTGATGGGGAGACGTGCTGATTAGTTTTTGGCAAAGGCAAACTTTGCCAAAATGGGGAAAAAGTGCCAAAAATGGCTATTCAGTTCTAGAGAAAGCTGAGTGTCCGATTTGAATGATTCAAAAAATTAAGTTTTTGGAAAGTCAAATCCAGGGGTTTTGGAGATTCAGTAAAAATTTAGAAAAAATGTCAGAGTTCTTGACATTTTTGGTACTATGGTCCGGTCAATTTGAAGAGATTTCAAAGTTTTTTAGCAATTCGAAATTAAAAAAAAATAATGTTTTTTGAATCATTGAAAATCATATGCTGCGTTCTCTTAAAAACTGAGTTACCGTTTTTGGCACTTTTTGCCCCGTATCGCCGGAACGGCTAGAACCTGCCTTTGCCAAAAACTAATCAGTAAGTCTTCTTGTCAGTAGGAATCGAATGTTTTTTGAATTATTCAAATCGGTTGATCCGTGTTCGCGAAATCGTCGACACAAATTTGTATCCTCACACACGCACAAAGGCACACACACATACGCATACACACACACTCATTTCATTTTCAATTTGTTTTTGAAAAATCAAAATTTTCAAAAGTCAAATTATTTCAAAATTTTCAAAAAATCAGTTTTTAAAAGTTTAGATTACAGAGCAAGAGTTTCAGCAATTTGCCTTAAGGCATAATGCCATTTACCACTAGTTTTTATCAGTAAGAACCAGAAAATATCTAGACTAGTACTCAATTTAAACAAAAATATTGTTTGGCCCACTACAAGTTGATGCATTTAATTCCAACGTTTATTATTTCATCATAGAAACGTTTTCCGGCAATTATTTATTATGGGAGCAAACGGAACTAAGTGGCTGCAGTACATTCTTTGGCACATAAATCAATTTGTGTTTGTTAAAATTTGTCGGCATAATAATAATTTAAATTATAAATGCTAAACTCGATAATAACCTAGAACTTAAAATCTATAGTCTGACAAATATATAAACTTAACTAGAATTGATAAACTTTTTCCTTTTTTACAACCAGGTTTTGTTTATCTTTACCAGATGAACAAAATTACTATACAAAATCGAATAGAAAATTGATAATTAAGAACCTCGGCCTTCTTACCACAAAGTACACAATTTTACATAGATCCCGTATTTAGTTTCCAAATAAATAAATGTGTAATCAGAATATTATCCGAGCTCAGGAAATAAAAGTACCGTCAAATTGCTTTACCGTTTACCATTTACGAATTTCATAACCGCTAATGAGATTCTTCCTACAGTTTGGATTTCAAGACAATGGCTTTTTATATGAATTAAATATGCACAAGCCACAGTTCTCGGTTTCATCAATAATTTATAATTCATATTCTTTGAATATATTATTGTATTTACACCCAACGTAGTCGGTTCATTGATAATTAACATCGTGATTGAAATTTTAATGCTTTCATTAGCTCAAAAAAATTCAATCAAAATATTAATTTTATTTATTATTTGTTCATACTATAAGAAACTTTTTGAATTATTTTATTAATGAAAATTTTATTCTAATAACAATTAAAATTGTTAATATGATAGAAATACTCACTTGAAACGTGAGAAATAAATGCTACATGAAAGCCCGGATAGCATAGGATAGTCTACTCTATAAATCAATTTTATTTGGCTTTTCTGCCAAAAATTTCTCGTATCTATGCCAATGAAAGCAGTTATAATAATACGTGAATAAATTACTTGAAGAGTTTGATCTGTCAAGATCAAATTTATTTGTCAAATAAAAGTTTCGTCTTTGTGTATATCAGAATCCACCTTCGTCTGAGAATTCAAATGAATTTTTTATGTTTGTCAACACAATTGTATGTAATCTAAAAAAAGTTGTAGAGTAACTTAGATTTATCTACTTTTCATTATCTATATCTTATTTTGAAATTTATTTAATTTGCGACAATGATGAAAATTTTTGAAGAAGCTTGGACATGTATCCATTCCATATTTCAAAAGAGTATTCCATTCAAAGATGTATAAAAAATCAAGTACCTTCAATTTCGTGTTCTTGATGATAGTAATCTAGCCATATGTAACTACATTGTTTTATTTACATTATGTTTTTATTAAATAACTTCTGCCAAAATCCATTGCGAAAAAGCAGTCTAAAATTCGCACGATCCGCTCTCGAATTCAACATAAATTTAATTTAGTCTCTTGTCTCAAATAATTCATTTATTACGAAATTTCACACATTACATCATGAAGTTAAATTTAACTCAGAATTCGCGAGAAATCTCTCCGAATGGATTCAAGACACGGTTAAAATATTTAAATGCATCTGAATTAAAGATTTATGAGCTGCAAGAAGCACGTTGCCCTTATAACGATTATTTTTATTTTTTATGCAAGTTATTTATACTGAGTTTTATAGAGCTACAGAGCTAATTCATGGCACCAAATAATGTATATCAATCCTCAGTTGCAGTTAGTATCCAATTTTGGAATTGTAGAGAAAATAAATGTCGTCGGAGCATTTAGCTCCTGGAATGAAATGTAAGCACTCATCTAAGAAATTTATATGGAGATAAAAGACATTGCAAATATTATTTTTAGCTTGTGGTATACGAAAAAAATCGCAAACGAAAATTTTAGCATATTTTTATTTTTCAAAGTTTTCTATACATATTGGCATACTTTAGAAAAATTGATGTGTGTTTAAATTGATGTATGTTTAGACACAATTTTTCATCCACGATTTTGTAAGGACGAATTAACCGATTTGAAGGATTCAAAAACCAATCGATTTGTATTGATGAGGAGATATGCTAGTTAGTTTTGGCAAAGTCAAGCCTAGCCGTTTCGAAAATTCGGAGTCAAGAGGGCAAAAATAGCAATTATTGAAGGAACGTAGCATCTGAGTTGATTGATTCATAAAGAATACACTTCGTATTCTTCTTCGTATAGCTTGGCAAAGGCAGGTCCAACCGATTCGACGATACGGAGCAAAAAGTGCAAAAACAACACTTTGAAAAAACGGAGCATCCAATTAGAATAATATAATTATTTGAAATATGAGATGAAGACCTCAAAAACATTCATTAAAGTAATACATATGTAAAGGTTGTCGCCCAAATACAAGCACTTACATTAGATCTATAAAATATGAGAGATAAAATTCATAGTATTTATGATAATTATTTGAGAATATTTAAGACAATGGTTACTAATCATTCACAAAATCGAATTCTGTAATAGAAACAAATTGTAAAGGAAAAAATAAACCAGCCCTACGAATTAGACCAACAAAATTAAATAACACTATCTACACTTTCCGACTTAAATGGACTTAACTAGATAAAATTTGTTTTTTATATTATATTATTTATGTTATAATTCTTGATATTTTTTCCTTGGCGCTTTCCACTCAGATGCCGCCACTCCGGCGGCAAAATATATATTCATTTTGGAATTCACGAGTGGAAAGGATTAATATAAGATCTAATACTGTCAAACTCTATTGAATTAAATGTATCATAATAATTAATAAGTGACTAATATAAGACAAAAACTCTTGGGTCATTTGGTGTTGACAAATATTAAAATGATGAATATTGCATGCAACAATTTTTGTATACTCTCGGAAGAAATGATTCAGCCTTATATTTATAAATATACACACGTAGTTCGTATTACACATATAGTTACGAGAAAACATTAATGAAACTGATAAAATGCTTATCGGTTACCTATAATGAATCGAGATTATTATACTAATAACTTTTGTTTTTATTATGGAATGCTTTGAACACAAATACAATCTCGAAACATAAAGTTGAGTAATGAGCATTTATTGTTTTGAATTTATAATTAGTAAAGTTAATTTATTTATTATTTTATTAGCTAGTGGTGTATGGCATCGTGCTTTAAGGCAAATTGCTGGAACTTACCGTATCGTAAAGAAATGTTCGAGGAATATTAAATGTTTTCAAATTCATTATTATAAATACTATAACTTTCATTATACGTATTTTATAGACAAAATATAAGAGCATATGAATTGGACGATTATGTTCTTATAAGTTTACATGAAAAGTGAATAAACAAAACCTAATAAAGGGGAGTTAGAATGAGGGCTAAATGATCTCATATTTCTATGAATTCTATAAACTGAATTGCAAAGTTAAAATTATTTTATAATTGAGCTTTAAAATTTTACATGTACATAAATTTACTTTTTGGAAATAAAAAAAAAATAAAAAAATTGCTTTCCCAAAAAACTAGTCACTTATCAATAGAAGCAAAAGGTTTTTTAAATCGGATGCTTCTTTCTTCCAAAAATTACAATTTTTTGTACATTTAGCTCCGTATCTCCGAAACAGCTGAACCTGTCTTGTCTAAAAACTAACTACCACTTCTCCCCATCATTACAAATTAAATATTTTTTGAATCATTCAAATCGGATGCTTAGTTCTCTCAAAAACTCGATTTCTATTTTCTGCACTCTTTGCTCTATATCTCCAAAAGGAATGGTCTTGTCTTTGCGAAAAACTAATCAGCACATCTCCCCATCAGTAGGAATCGAGTGTTTTTTTAATTATTCAAATTGGTTTATCTGTGCGCCCGAAATGCACGAAAAATTGCATTTATACATACATAAACACACACATCTATTTTTTCTAAGGTATGCTAAAATGTTTAGAAACCTTCGAAACGTAAAGAACTGCAAAAAAATTCATTTTAGATTTTTGGACTATTATTATAACCCTACAAGAAGTTAATTAACATAATTTTGATTGTCATTTGATTTTATGGTAGTTGTTGCACTAAATCTGATAACAATTCCTATGGCCCTAACATGGTCGTAACTACATCTATAAAAAGTTCCTGAAACCAACAATAAAATTAATCTCCAACCATTCGACACTAGTTGCTTCCCTAAATATTATCCCTTCATATCTAGATTAAACCTCTCATCCTTGTTAACGGATTCCGGCTTATCGCTTTTAAATTAACCTAAAGAAAACGTAACATCATCGACAAAAAAGGCAAAATCGCGATCATCGAAAGGGAAGCAAAATGGTGATCGTCGAGCGTTTCGCGTTAAGTTTACAGGCCTCACAGAAAGAACTTCTTTCCCTTGAATGTAAGGGGTGGTTTCGTCGTGCGCCCGCAACGCGACGGATCAATAACGACCGAAGATACAAAAGGCGCGGCAGTGCAAGGAACAAGTGGCCGACAACAACTGGGTCCGAGGGGAAGGACGAGATACCGCCGACACGTTTTTATGACTCAATAAAACACAAAAATCATCAAAACACCATCGTAACAGAGATAAGATGCGGTTTGCTGGGAATTTTAAATTTTAAATGCAAATCAGTGTTTACATTCCACTAATTTCAACTGCCAACTTAAAACCAAGTTTAAAATTAAATATTATTGTTTATTTTAGTATTACATTTTATATCCTTGTATTCACTAACCATATGGGCACTTGTGAATCTTTTAAAGATTTTTATTAAAAAAATATATAAATTTATAAAAAATTAATATATGTTCATGTTTTTTATAAAAATATATTATAATTTATGATTATGAAAACTATACAAAATATCATGAACATTTGTTTCTCTCAAAAATTCATGGTTTACTTGATTCCCACATATAGCTTACAGAGATTTTTTTAACTTACCGTAGGGTAAGTTATAGTAATCGCAAAAAAATCGAAAATAAATTTTTTTATATATCTTTACGTTTCAAAGGTTTCTGAATATTTTGACATACTTTAAAAAAAATGAATGTATGTGTGTGTGTGTATGTGCGTGCGTGTGTGTGTGTGTGCATATACAAATTTTCGTCGGTGATTTCGGGAACACCGATCAACCGATTTGAATAATTCAAAAAGCATTCGATTCGTATTGATAAGTACACGTGCTTATTAGTTTTTAGCGAAGGCAGGTCTAGCCGTTCCGAAGATATGGGGCAAAAAGTGCCAAAAACGGTAACTCAGTTTTTAAGAGAACAGCGTCCAATTTGAATAATTCAAAAAACACTTTACTAGTATCAACAAGATGAAGAACTGATCAAATTTACATGAAAGCAGATCTAGCGGTTTCGGAGTCTAGTGAAAAAAGTAAAAAAAAATGCCATCTGGCGGTCAAAAATGATCATTACACATATGCACATCAGATTATCAGATATTTTATAGACATTTTAACAATAAGTATAAATTTTGTTTACATTCCTATGGGTTCCGTACCAATGCTTATCCGTTAGATGGCGGCGCGGCGCTTACGCGCTTCGATATTTCGTCTCTATGCAGTTAAAGCAGTACGATTGCTGTACGAAAAAAAGTTCAGAATTTCCAAAATATTTCGAAAATGTTAATCTTTTAAAAAAAAAATTTTGGTGCGGGAAGTTCCAGCAATTTGCCTTAAGGCACGATGTCATGCGCCCCACAAGTTTTCTCTCAAATCGAATATAAACTGCACAATATATTACACGAATTGCCGTAAAAAAGGCGATTACGATTTCTCATAAAATATGTGCAAACGCCCAAGAATCCGCGCCGGAGTAGCAACTTCCAAACGCGCATTTGACGAAACAAATGGTTTCAGCAAAGCATATGCCGATGCGAAAATGACTGTTTTATTTTCAGATGCTATATTTTTTTAATTTATTTTTAGAACAACTCTGTTGCCAAATTAGAGAACCGTCTGTCAACGTGTAGTCAATTTGAATTAACAAAATGCGGGGAAATGGGTATTGGAAATACAAAAATATACACGTGAAAATTTCTCTTGACAAATCTAATAATACACATGAATGATATTTGAGATGCTCAAGGGAATATATATATATATATATATATATATATATATATAATGCAGATTTTTTTCAATATCAAATGTGTTCACAATTCTAGAGATGATATTTAGTTTTTTTGCATAATTTCCAGTATGCATATTTTCAAAAGTATTTGTACTCATTTATTTAAAACTTAATTTTGTCTAATAATGGGTTTATATCATATATCACAAGAACATTTGGTTTACTCGTATGGTATATTGATAATACTTAGCATGGTCATTGACTTGATAATCAAAATGAAAACCTTGAAATATTATAGGCCTATGAGAAGTGATTTACTTATAAAAATCCAATAAAGTTAGAAATAGTAAGAAATGCATAAAAAATTTGAGAATAGTTTTGATTGCTATTTAAATAAAAAATAAAAACATTAAATAAGTAGAAGTTAATTTATTTTTAATTGTGCATTCGAAGAATCTAATTATAGTAATTCCTTTACCAATTGGTCAATTTCGTCAGCAAAAATCAACTACACGAACTTGTCTCTGGCAAGAATGCAGTACAAGTCATTAACTCAATAAATTTCTCGGTGTACCAAACGATTCTGGAATTTATAGTAAAATTCTTAGCCGCATAAATGACATAACATTACTGAGATGCCATAGTCATAGTCATAGTACTCCAACGTGAAGGCGCCGCACTCACCCTCCAATGAGTTATCGGTCGATGCAACAGGGCGGGCGAGGCGAATGCACCATGACTTTAGAGAAAGGAAAAAAATGCATTCGAGACTTGGGAAAGTTTTAATACGATAAGTTGTAAGGAGATTTTAATGTATATTTTATTATGAATTTGAATTTCTTTCTTTGATATAAAACTTGCGTTTGCAGTTTGTAAAATATATATTCTAATCCAACATAGAACATACTTTGTAAGTATGTTAGTTGTGTTTTGATTTATGTATATGTTCGACGTATTTTCGTTTTATTATATTGGCCATGAAAATGACAACCTTCATGGCATTAAGCTTTACACGGAATAGTTGCTACCCCTGGTAGAGGGGGTAGCGGAGTGTTTTAATGGAACTAATTATTCACTTCTAAAAGTAAAGTCCGCGAAACAACATGTATAACCAATAAAAATATAAAAATATCTTCGTTCATTATAACTTAGTGCCAAATCAGTGATTGTGATAAGAACTGCAACAAATACATAATATACAAACAAACCAGTGTTTAATACAGTCCACAGCTACAAGGGTTAAATTATAACCCAACAACCTGAGTTCATCGAAGGAGAGTTTTTAAATTTCATAACTACGTTACAAAACAGTATATATACCCAAATTCTATGTTCCCATTTATCAGAGTTATTACGCTATTGCAGTTTTCTTGTATTTGTTATTTTTATTAGAATTTCAGATTCAATTATTAAATTAACTAGTTAGTATTGGTATTTTGCCTTGAGGCAAGTTACATGAACTTCCCGATATGTGTAAATAATCGACTTAATCAATAAAAAATAAATTAATTTATGAGTGATTCAAAGTATTCCGAGTGGATTTATTGAAAACAAACAAACACGTTAACTCGGAGTATTTTCTAAAAGCAAATTTTCAAAAATCAATAACATTTATAATTGATCCAGTTTCCCTAGGACTTTAATGGTTTAGTAGGTTTATTAAGACCAAGTACTTTATCGGTTATACCAAGTAAATCGTCTAATTTTAATTTTAACAAACGTCTAAAAAACTACTCATTTTCTCAAACATTGATTAATTTTAAAAACTACTTGTTGTAAGGCCGTAATAATTCAGTAAGTTCTATAAGACCATGATATATATCGCCAAAAAAGTTCCATAAAATCAACCTATTTTTTTTAAAAAAAATATATAATTTTGTTGTTCTGATATTACTAGTTCGACTTTTGTGTGGTTTGAGAAGTTGATTCAAACTAATATTTAAAATTTTTCTTAACCAGGTAGACATCATTGATATCTCCAAATCAGAGACCATGTTACTTTGATTCACAAATAATATAATTTATTGTAGTGTAACATATCTGTTGTTTACCAAATAATTATTTTTAAATATTTCAATTATGTAGTGACTTTTAATAATGTTAAAATAATTTTTGTTTCAGATTCTGGCCAGAACTTAAAATGCGCCTTGGCTTCGCAGTTTCGGTGAGTCAATATATTCTTTGCATCCGTTCATATGTTCAACAGGAAATCGATCCGTCATCGATATCTTAATTCTGTATACAAATGGTGCTCATAGAACGTGATTATATATATATATATATATATATATATATATAAAAGTTTTATAAAAACAGCAGCACCCATTTCTGCTGACGGATTTATTTCCTGTCCCCCATAGACATCATAAACGCAACCATTATAATGTTGTGGTATCAAGGCAAGCATTAAATTGCTTTTCAACGATGAAAATAAGAAAATATTGAATTGCTCGAGATTATATATTGCGAATTTCAGCATTTCTTCAAATATTCCTTAATTGCTTTCTAAAGAAAAAATGTCCATTGAAGCTATCTAGAACACATGTCAAAATCATTTCCTTTCCTTCAATATCTGCTGTGATTTTTATCATTTTCAAGAAATGATTTCTTGAGATCGATAGCGAGAGTCGTTGGCTTCTCCAGCTGACCATATCGAAATGCACCAGATTCCGTGCAACTCTCGTTTTACATAAAAATCACAGAACCACAACAATACTTTCTCCCTAAGACTATTATTATTCACACCAACTGCTGTGCTTGTCATAAATGTAGATCAGATATTTAATAATAGACATCTGAGAATTAATAATTTATCCAAAAAATCTGAGATACAAAATTAATATACTATTTTTAGTTCATTTTTTAAGATTTATCGCAAGTAGAGATTCCATTTCTTCCATTAGTATCATTAAATTTACAAACAAGTTTGATTAACGAAAATCTTCTAACAAAGATTTTTTTATTAACTAAATTAAATTAGAATATTAAATGGCTTCAATAAAATTATCATATTCCCAACCATTTATCAAAAAGTTCTAATTTGTTTAACAATTATTTAGTCCATGACCTAATCTGTTTCAGCACTTATTGCTTACTTTTTATGTATGTCAACATCATGGATAATTTTTAAGTAAACCATAAAAAGCAAATATTTGAACCTTTATTAATCACCTAATATATTTCAATGGTTAAATCAATTAAGAATGGGCTAATGGGTTATAATATTTTTCTAACCTTATTTATTCGAATTTTTTTTTTGGAGTGTACATTTCAGCAGTTATTCCAACTTCATAAACTCGTGTGATCTGAAATTTTAACTCTATTTTTTTAGTCGATTGTTTTTGCAAAAACATGTAATTATTGTAATTATATAAAACATTAATATGCAGGTACTCATTTGTACTAAAGCATATAAAATGTAAAATGCCTCAAAATATTGCATATCGATATAAACTCGTGTGATCCAAAATTTTAACTCTATTTTTTTAGTCGATTGTTTTTGCAAGTACATGTAATTCTTGTAATTATATAAAACATTATTATGCAGGTACTCATTTGTACTAAAGCATATAAAATGTAAAACGCCTCAAAATATTGCAAATCGATATAAACTCGTGTGATCCAAAATTTTAACTCTATTTTTTTAGTCGATTGTTTTTGCAAGTAAATGTAGTTGTTACTGTTCAATTTCAAGTCAATTTTTTTTCAAATTTTATTACTTCCACTCATTTCATATTCTCATTTTTTGTCTCAGTCTATTCCCTATTATTTTATAAATTTATTATTATTTTTTTTATAAACAGTGTCTAGTATTATTGCCTGCAGTTGTTCCCTCGCCATAAATTTAATTTATGTAATCGCGTGATACACGCGGAAAACTATCCCAAAGAAGTTCGCTCAAGGACAAATTGAACTCAATATAGAAGTAGAGTAGTTGGCATTTCCCGACAATTTGCCCACAACGATCTTGTTTTTGAAACCAAACACCGCCAATTTATTTTATTCTTGTACTTCAACAGAAAATAAATTCAAAAAAAAAAAAAAATTATACTTCGAGGACGCTGTTAAATTGGAAAAATGGAATAGGAGCAATAAATATAATTGAAAATTTTGGCCTTGGACGGAGATTTTTGTTATAGACTCTTGTTTTTAAAATTTTACACCTTGAACTCTTTCTCTATTCTTAATCTAACAATAAGACATTTATTAGTAAGTGTTTTGTGGTTATTATTCAACAGATAGCTATTAAAAGGCAACTCAATGGTTGGCCTTTTTATTTTTGCTATGTTTTTATTATTAGATTTATTCTATGGGCCCGGGATATTTTACCATTATATCATATTTTTAACCCTTTCCACTCCATTGCCGCCTCAATTGCAACATTTGATGTATACTTTTGGAGTTATGGAGTGCAAAGGGTTAAAATTGAATTTTGTGATTTTAAATTATCTGCTTCAGCACAATATTGTCAATGTTTTTTTATTCAAATATGCATTAAAATTTGTCTATTTCTATAAGAACCAATTATGAAGTGCACAGAATAGGGGTTAAAATTGAATATCGGGATTTTGAATTATTTGTTTCAGCACAACATTGTCAATTTTTTATGCAAATATGAATTAAAATCTGTCTATTACTATAAGAAGACATTTAGTAATTGTCTTGTTTGTTATGTTTAACAGAAGGCTATTAGAAAGCATCTACATTTGCCTATCTATATTTGCTATATTAATTTTTAATATAATTTAAACTAATGTCGATTATAAATTTGTGAATTGAGACCAGCAATTACGGTAAGGGCTATTTTCATCAGAAGATATTGATAGGGAGTAACAGTAGACTCTTTCTTAATTTTAATCTTAATCTTTTATTAATTTTTATAATTAAACCACTTTTCATAGGCCTATATTATAATAAGGTGTTTGGTTTGGCTATCACCATGCAAAGTTTCATCAAAATCCCAGAAGAGTAAACCTGAGGTTCTCCTTGTTAAAAAATACATTTTGATCTCTTTTTGTTTAATTGCAAATTGTTACCACTTTCTGATATTTTTTATATTATGTTATATTAATTTTAGGGTTCTCATTTTTAAACTTCGAGGTTTCAATCAAGTTACAAATGAAAATTAATAAAAAAAAGCATGTTAAAAATAATTAAAAAAAATGATGATAGTCAGGAAAAGAAGGGGAAATTTACAATGCTCTGAACGAGCGAAACAACGAACAAAAATATTAATTGTAAATCTTTACTTCGTTTTACTATTGAATTACAGTAGAAGTCCAATTATCCGAACTCCAATCATCCGAACTCCAATCATCCGAACTCCAATTATCCGAACTCCGGCTATCCGAATCGTCGATTATCCGAATCACTTTCAGAAAAAAAAAATTGTCCAAAAAAAATCTAAGTGCGCTATTATTCTTCCACCAGCGAAGCCAGTGTAGGCACATTGTTTGTTTTGATTTGACGGAGATGTTTAAAAAACAATGATTTTTATTTCTAAACTTGTACATAAGTACATTTTATTTATATGTCATAATATCATGTCCAAATATCATGTTTCTTTCATTTAATTCAATAAAAAAATAGTGCAATATCAAAACGTAACTTTTTTTTCTCTCCAATGGCAATTTAAAAAAAAAAAAACTCCGAATATTTGATTATCCGAATATTTGATTATCCGAATCGGTCTCGGTCCCCAATAATTCGGATAATTGGAGTTCTACTGTACTATATAAATATCATTAAGTTTAAATATTTTAAATTAACGAATTTTAATAAAAACAAAATTTACAAAATTCAGTAATCAATTATTAATTTTTCCCCGTTCCTACGATTATATTTTTATATCTGCAACTTCAATTAATTTTCCTTAATTCATTTCCATATATAGGTGTTCAAAATATAATTACTATAGAACGAATAAGGGTGAAACCTGAATGAACAACCTAAATTGCCTCGAGCTACATATAAAATCGATTTTGATGGAAAATAGGGCCTGTGGTACTCACGGCTACCTAATGGAAAATTTTGGTACACTCAGTCTTCAATAAATTCTTTTCTTCCTAAAATAATTTTTTATTAAAAGAAATTTCAACACAGCGATATTTCTGAAGTTGAATACGAGATGTTTTGAAGTAAAATCATAAATTAAAATAAATATCTCTGAAGGTGTACTTTTGATCAAACTTTCTTCAATATTTGCTGCGGTGTTTTGCCAACATAAATAATTATTTTCCGGCTTTTCAAAGCGCTTTGAATATCTTGATGTCAAAAATAATATTTGTAGGTGTATCTACTTGTGCATCAGCAAAATATTTTCTAGAGTATTTTAGTAAACAAATGTGGGCGACGCAATTTTCTTGGATTATTAATTTAAATGTGTTTCATATTTCGAAATTCTATCATATTACAATGAAATAAATGTTGTTGATTATTTCCATGCATTTATTCAAATATACTTTGAATACTTTGTTATAGTGTAAAATTAAGTTTACGAGGGAATACCTCAATCAACAAGATAAAACTTGCTACTGGATAATCTTTTTATTCTAACTTTATACATATTATAAAAAGTGAAATACCATTTTTGGCACTTTTTGTCCCGTATCTCCGAAAAGGCTAGATCTGCCTTTGCCAGAAACTAATCAGCACTTCACCTTAACAGTAGGAATCGAATGTTTCATGAATTATTCAAATCGGTTAATCCGTGTTCGCAAAACCGTCGACGAAATTTTGTATCCATTTTTTTTAAGGTATTCCGAAATTTTCAGAAACCCTTTTTGACAGTTCGTTACTACCAACTCATACGAAGATAGACCCGTTACTAAAGAACGATAGACAACATTACCAAAACATTTTTATTTTATCCTGGAATTGACCCCTAATAAATGTTAAAAAATGATGTTTTTTTTAATGGAACCTAAAATGTCGATAGAGTTAGTGATTTTGTGCGACCTTGTGAACAAGGTTCTGAATTTAAATCCGACGTTACAATGGTAATATGCATTATCACTTGAAAATTATAAATAAAAAATGTTTCCAAGTGAATATATATACGGCCTTTTTGGATATTTCAGGAAAAATGTTGAGTCAAAAATACCAATTTGAAGTATCTCAAAGTGGAAAAGTGATTGAATAACATAAAATTATTTAAATTTTGAATAATGGGTTGCGCTTTTTGGATATACAAGTTTTTATATTCAACATTCAATATAGTTTAACGTCAGAAATTAGACAATAACATTCCATAAATATTTTGAATAATAGAACAATCGAACAGAAAATACTTTTGAGTATAAAAACGTATAATTTTTAGTGATTTTACTGCAGGAATATTTGTTTCCATTTTTATGAAAATAACAATAGCATCTTTGATTAATTCAATTTAATTTATGGATAAGATTTTTGCAATCGATTAGTAGAACTAATAGTCTTATGCACTAGCAAGAATAAATAATTTTTAACATTTTTAAAAAATTAATATGTGTGAATAATGTTTTTAATTCGAGTACTTATCAATTTGTACATATATGAAAAATCTCAAGACTACCAATATTCCAATTTGTTTCATTCGAATTATCGTTTTTTAATATCCACATAACAATTAGCCTCATTTTACGACACTGAAACATATATCAATGTTTTAATTCTTATATTTGCCATTACACATATGACGTTATCGTACGGTCATTTTAATCAAGCTCAATTAGGCGCAGTTGGAGCCAATTTCATCATGTGACTAAACTATGCTCACATATATCCTTTTCCTGTGGTATTAATAATAAATATTTTTTGGAACATGATTGAAGAGCTTCTGGCTTCGTAACACCAAGGTTCTGAATTCAAACACCGCGTTTTGTGCAACCTGATATCAAGCAATAGTAATATGCATTAACACTTGAAAATTATAGATAAAAAATGTTTCTAAGTAGAAATAGCCTTTTGGATATGCCAGGAAAATGTTGAGTCAAAAATACTAATTTAAAGTATCGCAAAGTATAATCACAATTTTTGGGTTGCCTTCGGTGAAAAATAAGAAAGCAATTACCCAACTTATCGACGAAGTAGATAGATAGTAACTTAGATAAAAATTTATAAAAAAGGTTTTATTTAAAATATTTTTTTTTGTCTATCAAAACTTTATTCAAGTATTTAAAATAATGAACTAAATAACCGAAACTGCACTTAAAAATTCATATACTTATGGTTATACTTACTATACCTTAAAAGTCTGTTTTTGACATTAAATGATTCGAAGAAATTATATACCAGAGACTTGTTCCAGAATCTAGAGTGTTCTTATATTCCCAGGAGCAAAATATCGTTATAGTTGCCAGATGTTAAGAAAGAAATGCTCAGCTTTGTCTTTTTTATATTAAAAATAGATTATTAACACGATTAAAAATGAACACGATAGCAAAAGTTCTATATGATAATTCTGAAGAATTTCACATTTGGAGCGTCTGAAGTAATTATTTATAACAAAGTTATTTTTCATTTCTCGAGATGAAATTACAATGGGTTTTTTTAATAACAAAGATTTAGTAATTACTAGCCTTTTCGGAGATACGGGACAAAAAGTGCCAAAAATGGTATTTCACTTTTTGAACAAAAATTTTACTTCTATGGACAAAATTAACAACTGGTGAAATTTTTGTAAAGGCAGGTCCAGCGTCTCCGGAGATCCAATAAAAAAGTGAAAAATAATACCATCTGGCGGTCAAAAATGATCATTAGACATATGCATATCAAATTATCAGATATTTTATAAAGATTTTAACAATAAGTATAAATGTTGTTTACATTCCTATGGGTTCCGTATCAATGCTTATCCCTTAGACGGCGGCGCGGCGCTTACGCGCTTCGATATTTCGTCTCTATGCAGTTAAAACAGTACGATTGCTTTGAAAAAAAGTTCACAATTTCCAAAATATTTCAAAATATACTTTCCTTCCAAATTTTTTTTTTCAAAAAAAAAAAAAAAATTTGTCAAAAATTTATAGTTTCTCAAAAATCTAATCTTTCTAAGTATTTTTTTTTCAAAAATGTTAATCTTTAAAAAAAAAATGTTACGGGAAGTACCAGCAATTTGCCTTAAGGCACGATGCCATGCGCCCCACTAGTTTCGATTTTTTTGCGATAACTATAACATACCCTACGGGTCGGTTTTGCAAATCGGATTTTCTGCTAATAATAAACTTCTTCTTCAGAAAGTTTAGAACCAAATGCTTAATATTGACATTAATATTTCATGGTAATTGAAGTTATGTCGATCGATATTGATCCTCAGTGCATAGAACCATTCGTGCCTTGGGACATGTTCCTTGTTTATTATCACTTCCAAGGGTGGATATTTTCCTCTCGCACAATGCGAAGGGTCGTTTCGGCCTAGGGCAGTAAATAGGAACTTTGTCCAGGCGGGGGCCCTTCGTATGAGTCAACGCCAATAATGCTTCCGTTATCAAATTCATCTTACTTTGCTCATTCGCCACCGCGTGAGTCATTCGGATTCTGATGTTTTATAAATGAAAGCTATAAACAATAATTGTTTAGGCTAACGATAAAACGCTCGTCAGGAGGAGAAATGAAAAATGTCGAAGGAAATAATACTATTCAGTTTATAATTGCATTCGCATCGAATAGGTTATTAGAAATTTATAATGAATAGATTTATTGAAAATTGTCAATATTTTTTGGGAACTTACATTTCAAGACAACCTGGTACTCTAGCATATTTTAGGTAAGAAACTACTTTTTTTTTCAAAATTATATGTTTGTGTTTGTATGTGCCTACTTTGAGATGTTATCAATTTTTTTTTCAAAATTGATATGTACAGTCACTTCGGTGCTATTGCAAACTAGCTTTTTTATTTAGGATAATATCAATTTTTTTTTTCAAAATTGATATGTCCAACCGTTTTGCTGCTATTGCAATTTTTTTTATTCATTTCTTATAAACAATCTGAGCCTTGGGTTCAATGAGGTTATTTGCTGATGGGTACAGGGCTTTTAGAAATTCCCCTAATGGGGAATTTTCTTACATAAATATATTGATTGTTAATTAAATCTTGTGGCCGCTTTCTTTTTAATCTTTTCATAGGAACTTGTTTTAGCATTTATTAGAGTGTTTGGATGGTATGCGCTCTTTTGATGATATTTCGTACTTCTCTCCTTGATAACTTACTGTACATATTTGATGTTATGCAAAATTATCGCAAAGTAGTCTTTTTTTATTAACTTGCCATAGGGTAAGTTTTAGTAATCGCAAAAAAAAACAAATATTTTTTTTTGCATATCAAAGGTTTCTAAACATTTTGGCATACCTTGAAAAAATGTATGTTTACTTGAAATGATATTTAGATCTATATATTTAAAATTGATATCATTGCTGCTTGATATCAAGCTGACAGAGGCAAAATTAGAATTTAGTGTCTGTAGTTGCCAAGTGCCAAAAGACCATAGATTTTTGACACTTTTTTTCAAATAATTACAATGTTTGTATGTGTGTATGTATGTTTGTATTTATGTATGTATGTATGTATGGGGATTCAAATTTTTCGTCGACGATTTTGAGAGCACGGATCAACCGGTTTGAATTATCTAATAAACATTAGATTTCTATTGATGGGAAAACGTTCTGATTAGTTTTGGGAAAGGTAATGCCAGTCGTTACAAAGATACGGGTAAAAAAGTGCACAAAATAGCAGCTTAAAATATTCAAAAAACATTGCACTTGTATTGACGGAATGAAAAAATGGTTGAATATTTGGTAAGACAGGTCCAGCGGTTTCGGAGATAGAGAAAGAAAATTAAAAAAAAAAGCCATTTGGCGGTTAAAAAAGATTATTAGACATATGCACGTCAAATTATCAGATATTTTTAATAGAGATTTTAATAATAAATACAATGTTTATATTTCTATGGGTTCCGTACCAAGATTTTTAATGCTTACTTAAATAGTTCAAACCAATGTTCTCAACATTTTCGACAGTATCAACTGACTTCAATGGGTATCAAAAAAATTCCAAAACACTATTTAAACTGTTCCAGGACAGTTTTCGCATATTTTATACCAAATGCATTTTGTCTAGCCAAATATTTAAAAGTAATCATTTTTTTTGATGAACCTAACAATCGTTTCTCTAAACATGTTTCATGTTCCGTACCATGCAAAAAATTCCTATGTAAAGTTGCTTTTTTTTGAAGATTAACATTTCAAATTTTTATTATAATTTTGAACAGCAATCAGTAGGTACTATTCTTAGAGATTTTTACATAGATTAATTTTACTCGAAATTATATTTAGATCTATATATTCAAGTAAAAATTGATATCACTACTGCTTGATATCAACCTGACAGAGACAAAAAAAGAATTTTATATCTGTAGTTGCCAAGTGCTAAAAGACAGACCACAGCGTTTAGACACTTTTATCAAATAATTACAATTTTTGGTATGTATAAGTATAATATTCCTAAAACGATAAACTTCAGCAATTTACCTTAGGTAATGAACTATGTCATGTATAACTAATTTTTTTCATTAATAAGATTTTATTTTGCCATTTTCTATTTGTCCTATCTTTTTTTGACTTGTTCTTCTAATTTGCAATCAGTGGATCATAATTAATATTAGTAGTCTTTCCTAAACGTTGTTCATAGTATCATATCTGCTCTTATTCCATATGGAGCATCGGCAAAGTTTTGGCAGTACTTTTTGTTAGAATGTCTAAATTAAATCCCAATACAGTGATTGGACGTCCAATCAAGTTTCAATATCAAATTTTTAACCCCCTTGTAGTTACATTGTGTGAGAATCACATACCAGCAATTCCTCCCTTACATCATTCTATCAAAAAATCGATATTCCATCTATCGAAATGTATAATCCAATTCAATACCACCACCTTCCTTCACCATATTTTTAAATTTATGCTGAAATACTTTCATAAAATAACATAAATGTTTTATGAAAAATGCAATATTCATGTTCAAAGTGGTAATAAGTTATTTCGCCTTCCGGAGCGCAACTGTATCGCCTTCGACCTGATTGCGAGCGCACAGAGCAAAAAGAACACTTTTATAAATCCAATAATTTTTCTTATGCGGTTTTATGTATTCTTTTTCCTTCACTCAGTTAAAACAACATTGAGAAGATGCTTTTGCAATTGCTGTTTATTTTAGTACATTATCTTTTTCGCAATTTATTTTATGTGTTTGAGTTTAGCGAATCAATAAAATGTTTAACAAATTGGAACTCGTACGACGTCAGATGAGAAAACGATGGCGAGCAAGTTCAAGGTTGTGGAATAATTGTTTTATAGCAAATTTATTTTTTACACTAATTTAATAAAGAATTCTTTAAACTAATAAAACGTATGTGCTGTTTTTTAATTGTAATCAATAGTGAATTCTGGCGAATTTTTCTAGAAACTTCTGCTATCCTAAGCACCTGTGTATATAACAAAGGTAGTAATATATTTTTATCAATCTTCAATTCAAAAAACGACAATAATTTTCCATTTCATTATAAAGTGGTTCATCGCATCGTGCCTTAAGGCACAATTTAAAATTGTTTTAAGTTCTAATATTTTTTGAAAATTTTGTAAAAATTAGATTTTTTCGAGAACTTAGAAATTGTTGAAAAAATCGACTTTTTTTTAAAAAATTAATTTTTTTGTGAATTTTGAAATACAAGTGTAAAGAAAGCCAATTCAGATTTTGAAAGAACTGAGCGTTAGATTTGAATGATTCATAAAATATTTTACTTGAGGGAATGAAAAATTGATTACATTTTTGGGAACGCCGCTCCAGCGGTTTTGGAGATCCAGAAATGCCATTTGACGGTCTTTTTTTTTTTTAAATTTTTATTTAAATTACAATCTGTCTTATAATTAATACATTCAGTAATTATTATGAAACTTTACAAAAGTGACGGTCAAAAATGATCATTAAACATTCAATCATATGCACATCAACTTATCAAATATTTTGTAGAGATTCTAATTTTAAAAGTAGAATTTTTGTTTTCATTCCTATGGGTTCCATACCCAGATTAACCGCGTTAAATGAGTTTCAAATTTTTCAAAATGTTCAATTTTTTGAATAAAATCAAAATTTTCAAAAAAATTCAAAGTTTTCAACAATATTTCAAATTTTTCAAAAATCTAATTTTTTTTTTAATTTTTCAAAAATCTAAATTTTCAAATTTTTCAAAAATGCTAGAGCTTTTAAAAATCAATTTTAACAACTATATAACTCGATAAAAAGTAAATATAAATTTAAAAAAAAAGTTAGTTTAAAACGTCTTATCTTATTTTCAATTATTTGTCACATTGGTTATCTTAACATTGTTGCCCAAAAGCAACTTATTTGATTTCCTTAATACAGAAGTACGTCAATAATATGATACATAAGAAAAATAAGATAATTCAATTCAACTGTAATGGATATTAATAGTTTCAAATTTATAAACTTTATTTACTCAGCTAGTCAAAACAATAGTGTCTACGTGAAAATTATCATGTACGTCTCTATTTCAAATCATTTTCAAAGTATTGTGTTATTTCTTATTATTCTATAAACATTTTACGAATTTGTTAACATAGCAGACATATATTCAAAACAAGGACAAAAGTACAATTAAAACTTATTATAATTATATGTATGTCAATAATTTACTTATTTTTAGTTTCATGATTAGACTACATGTCTCGGGGCATGACCGATTGGTAATATTTATATGGAAAATGTTTTGAAAAGAACTTTTGTGAGGAACACATCGTTTTATCAAAAGATGTAATTAAGTAGACATTATAAAGCAAGTTTGATATTGATGAACTGCAATAGATTTTCACAGGGTTCATTGATCTTTTTATTTTGGGACGACGTATCAGTTTTTGTTTAGAACAGTGTCGATATCCTTATTACGTATTTTTTAGAAATTTTGATCTAAAGTTTCCACCAGTAATGATAAAAAATATAAGTCTAGCAATAAAGATTTTAGAACAACTTTATACCAAATTTTAAAAAATCTTATTGGACGACTTAGTATAGCAATTTGAAAAATATAGTTCAGTCTTTTACTTTTTTGTATTATCAATGCAAAGAACTGCATCTCAGGACGTAGTTCTTAGATTTTTTTCTACTTGATGGGCAACTATTTTTAATGTCTTATGTAGTAGTTCGAGCAATTACCCATTATTAAGACATTAATGTTGTTGTTTTTATATTAGAGTGATCACAGCATCATATTTTCCAATTTCATAGAAATAGAATAATTGAAACACATAATGTCAATGATTAGGAACCCAAAAATCATACGTAAAATTTTGTCAAAAATATCAAGTAAGAAACCACTTTTACATATATTGATCTATCAAAAAAATTAAAACAAATCTAAAATATGAAACTTAGAAAGAAACTTAAAAAATAGTTTTTATTAACAATGCGCTTTTTCTATAACGATGATATTGAAAAAAAAATTGGAAACTAAGAATATTTTTTTCATCAATGCTGTGTTATTAGTTATCTCACAAGATTAACCTTAAGTCAACTCTTTTAGGATTTCTATAAAACCTTCTATAGTGATAAAATATTCATTTTTTTCATTCCAATTTCAATTAGAATCTTTTTATCATAAATGCATTCAGTAATTGTTTTGTTATTTTAAGAAAAGTCTAATAGAAGGCAACCTAGTAGGTAGTTCTAGTTATGAGATATTTTGAACATACTTAATTAGCATTTTTGGCTTAATTATTTTTAGCGGCAATCATCACTTGTTGTCATATTTTAGATCTATAACTTCAAGAAAATATCCGGCATTACTACTGCTTGATATCAAGCTGGCCGATGTGGGCAATGAACTCGGTACCAGTGGCCAGCTCAATGAATTATTAATTAGTGGCATGTTAAAAGCATTTTAAGCTGTTATTTCAATAATTATATGTTTTCCTTTTTCTATGATGATTGACCAAATAATAGCGTTTTTGCTAATTATATTGTCAACCTGAGGAATTTTATAAAACGATCTCACTCCATACTTGATAAGTTACATTACTCTATTATTATACCTAGCTTATAAATCATTGTAATTATCATCAGAAAGTTAAAATAGATACTTTATAAGGAATGCAAGTTACTAATCGTTTTTCAAAGTAACGTCCAGCTTTCAAATAAGTGCATAGCAGAAACTATACATACTAATTTTCTCAGAATTTAATAAGATTATTGAAATGATGTCATTCGGGAAATGAGTAATAAAGCCTCCATATGGCGGTCATTCGCCACATGCGATAAACTAAACTAAATATAAATATATATAATGTTTATAGTTTGTTTCGAATGATGACATTGGATTTTCTTATGGTAACCCGTCGATATTTTGCACTTTTTTGTTGATTATAAAGAAACGGCTTGGACGATCGTCGCGAGTACTTATTGAGTTACATCAAATGGGTACTAAAATTTTGAGAAGGCAGTTCACAAATAATTTAGTCCTCTTTTCGACATCAGGGAGCAAAAGGAACGAATCATACATCGAAAAGAGATCTTTGTAATAAATGCAAGTCTCTTGTTTTTATCGGTCTGTTTTTAGAAGTAGTTAGAGTATAAGTTGAAAGTCAATTTTTTTTGCTTGACCTCGAATGAATTACCCTGAAGTGCTTACGAAATACGTACCTCGTAGTATTGTCATTGTATAGGTATGTCATTTTGTCCACAAGTGAACAGTAATGAATAATCAAAATTCCATCTCATAATTGCAATGGAATTGATTGAAATCTCTAGTATGAATTGTTGGTTCATTGGTTCATCGTTGGTTCATTGATTTTAATAGAAATAATTACAAAAAACAATAAGACATAATAAATTTTTTAAGGCACCACTATACACGTTTGAACCGGTTACTGCGACAAGACTGTGGCAATGACGCTCAACATCTGACAGTGTTGTGATTATGGCTTTTTTCTACTTTATACAGTTGCAGAAACATTACTAAAACTTAGCGAATTTTTAAATAAAGCCAACTGTGTCATTTTGTCCATATATACTATTTTGTCCCTACATGCGCTTGTTCCAATATTGGTCTCAAACCATTCAGAATGACTTGAAACGTCGAGCAAGTCAAATTTTCAAACAAAATTTCTCCTTCTGGAAGTGAAAAATTAAAATCTAAAAAAAGATTTTTTTATTTCTATACCGTGTTTGCGAGTTCGCCTCTGCTTTTGCCTCTGCCTGTGTTGCTTCTTCTTAATCTGCAGCTGTTTTCCTTCTACACAAGACACGCTGCTGATTAGACCAGATCCGAACTCCACGATCTTCATCATACACATCAATATGATGGCTAGCATAACGGCGCATTTTACACAAGAACGCATTTTGTTTGATAAAACTATCTCCACGAATCACTCACGATTTTTTATTACAGTCACTCTAAACGGTATTTGGATCACAGTTTTCTATTGTACTACTTAAATTAATTCGAATAACACTAAACGTCCGTTCTAATTAATATCACAAACGATGAAAGTATCTATGAAATAACTCTAAAGTCAAATGTCATCACAGCCGTAATAATGAAACTTGGGTAATAGTCATTGTATCAGTTATATATATATATATATATATATATATATATATATATATATGTATGTATATATATATATATATACAGGGCCGTTCCTACCTTGAATGCAATGTATGCGAAAAATGCTGGCGCACGCCTTAGGGGGCGCCAAAACGAGATTCGGAAATAAAATTTATTATCTATATTTTTAAAAATAAAATCATGAATACTTAATAGGTTATAATGAATAATCTAACTTAACTATGGTTATGAAGATACAACAAGGATATTTAGTTTGCAATGTGATATCAGTAAAAACAATTAACCAATTAATAACTCCGCAAATTAATATATTTTTGTTTTGCTTATTGCTTAATCGCTATTAAATTTTTTTTTGTTTGAAGTTAACGTGGAATCGAAAAAGAAATCATCTAGTGCTCAAACTGCGAAGGATTAAATTAATTATTGGGCATTATACAGAAAATATAAATTTCTGCTTTGAGAATTTAAAACTTAACCCTATGTTGACAAAGTGTAAAATATACTACAATTGAACTTAAACAGTCGTTTTTAGTAAAAAAGAAAAATATACTAATATTTTTATATATTAAAATGTGTCTTCAAGGGAATTTATATGCGTATTATACAAAAATTTCATAACAAATTATTAATTAGCTATAAACTTTTACTGAAAATCTTAAAAACTCGACTATACAACAAGCTGCCGGATGAAATAAAATCAATCACAGATTTAATCAAAATTCAAGTTAAAAACATATTAAAAACAAATATTTTTTTTTATATAGAGAAAAAGATTGCTGTTAGTGGTATATCTAAAGTTTGTATGTATGTACGTCTATGTATAAATTATAGAGGTGTATATGACCT
>NW_020538040.1:186917219-186943644 GCF_003426905.1 Ctenocephalides felis
ACTTAAAATGACTACGAATGTGTTGCATTTTAAAATCTTATATCTACATATTTGTCACCAAAATTACTGAATGCCTTGCCAGGAAAATGGAAAAAAAAAAAAAAATTAAAAAAAAAATTGCAGTATCAACAAGAGAAATTTGTGCAGGGTTGAGCGGAGCTTAAAAATCCTCGGGTAAAAAGATCCATGAGTGTTATCTAAAAAACAAGTCTGATATTTATTGACAATATATTTTAAAGTAGAAGACACAAGGGGTGTGACCAGTCTTCGTCAAAAATCAACGACATCAAAAATCAAAGACAAACTCTCAACAAACGGCCACATTGTCAATTTTTTGTTGTTGTTTTTTTTGCGTTTTGAGCACTGTTATTTAGTTTGAAATACCTAAATATGATTTCATATTGCGTTTATAATGTGTTCCACTTAAGTTCTTAAAATGTGCTTATTTAACGGTTACCATTACAAAATATATACCTGATATGTACATCCTATGATCGATATAGTGTATATGCAATGATCGTGATCCATTACTCCAAACTTTATTAAACTTTTATAAATCAATTATATTTTGTAGGCTCATAATGTTTTAGAATATTTGTCAAGACCTTGACCTTGACCTTGACCTTTATCATCAAGCAAAGTTTTACCAAAATTGTCAAAAAAATATCTAGAAGCGGCCTGACTGATCTGTCGATTGTGTTTCAAGGAATAGTTTGTAAATGTTTGCAATCAGTTGAGCTGTTTTTGAGAAAATATTATTCAGAATAACGATTCAGAATAATTTTAAGCATGTAGAAGCAAATATGAATTTCTTGGGAAATCACAAACTCCTTCTTCGGGAAGATTAGAGAAAACTACCAAGATGCTTAACCAAGTCAAGGCCGGAAGCCAAGGAAAGATTTTTTAACTAAAAGGTAGAGATAATCCTTTTAATAATAAAAAAATGGTAAAAGGGTAGTAATGTTTTCGGCAATAACCAAAATAATACAGTTTTGTAACATTTCTACAATTTCAGCGCCAACTTGACGGACTATACAGGGCACAAAATGTTCTTACGCATTGCGTTCTTATCTACATAAGTGTCAGTCGTCTTGTACACTGAAATGATTGTCTTAGAATAATATTTAATTTCGTTGATTAAGTCATACAACGACACAATTCTGAAGATATAAGTCGGGAAATACGAGAATGTTTCTTTTGGCAATTCGTTCTAAAGAATTCGGAACGTTCCTGGGACGAAAGTCATTAGAAACACATCCGCATGTTTGTCTTTCGTATTTATATTAATTTCGGATTTATCATCTCATCATAATATTTTGGCATACCGAGAATGTTTAATTTTAGACGGCACGTGAACATATATACACCCACATCTGAGTGTAATGTGTATATACAGTCAACCCTCCGATAACGCGGTGGAATATGAAAACCGTGGTATAAGAAACGCAGAATTAGTACAATACGCATTATTCGTACTGTGTTATATGGAGATTATTAAATACATAATTCATAATAAAGTATGCATTGCTCCTATTGTTTTATTATATAATTTTACTCTTCTAACAATATTGTATACTAAATTTATTTATTTATCTATTTATTTGATTTTTTTTAATATATATTACATAATCACAACCTTCCTGATAAGGCTTTCAGTAATTTTGGTGACAAATGTGAAAATATAAGATATTATAATGCTACCCAGTGGTAGTCATTTTAAGTTTGAAAATGTACTGAATTCAATAAATTAATTTTCATAATGTCAGAAAGATTCTTCAACAGTGTATGAATATAAACTTTCTTCAAATTTCTTTATATTTACCCGGTAAAGTTTAAAGTAGATACTTTTTTATTCTTTATGTTTCCGTTATATTAGTCGATAACATATTTCAAATTCTAAAGCCATTTGTATTAAAAGTTTCGCAAATTTTCCTTAAAATCAATATGTTCAGTCATAAGTTTGCGCTTAGCATGTGATATATTGCAGTTGAAGAATTTTTATCCCTATTTGGTAATATATACGACTTTTGTACTTATGTTTTGATTGAGAAGTCTTTTATATTAAATTTTTAAAATGTTTACACAATCGAATATTGGGTATATATTATTAAGATACTTGAGAGAAAGTTACTTTTTTCACTTGGATTTTAACTGAAACATGTGATTTTTTATAATATAAATTATACTCGTATTTTACGAAAAAAAAAAAACAATTGTAATTAACTTCCTGTAGGGTATGTTATAGTAATCGCCTAAAAATCGAAAATGAAAATTTATGCATATTTTTACCTTTTAGCGATTTCTGAACATTTTGGCATATCTTAGAAAAAATGCACGTATATATGTGTGATACAATTTTTCGTCCACGATTTTGATTTCTATTGATAAGTAGACGTGATGATTAGTTTTTGGAAAAAATTGGTCCAGTCGTTTTGGAGATACGGAGCAAAGAGTGCAGAAAATGGCTATTAAACTTGTGAGAGAACGGAGCATCCGATTTGAATGATTTAAAAAACATTTTACTTGTATTAGCGTAATGAAAAATTGATTAAATTTTGCAAGGGCAGGTCCAGCGGTTTTGAAGAAAATGGTAAAATTGTCAAGAAAAAAAATGGTCGAAAATGCCGTTGGCGGCCAAAATTGATATATTTTTGATAGTCTGGATCAACCGGCATGAATAAATATCAAAGCTCTCAAGAAATTCCAAAATTTTCAAATTGGTCAAAAAAAATTCAAAATTCTCAAAAAAATTCTTTCATTTCTGAGCTTTCAAAAATTTTACATTCATTTGAAAGAGACGAGAATTATTGTATATAAATTATTGATATTAATTTAATAATAAACAAATCAGTTTTTATCAACTAAATCTAGAATTATAATCCTTACTAGAAATTTATCGAATTAGATATAAGTTTTTATTCTAGAATCTCGAAGATTTCAAAATTTAATAAAATGATGTATAAATTGATGAAATGATAACGATAATTATGATCAATAAACTAAAAAAAAACGATCAAAATTTTAAGAAAATTAACTCGAAATTTCAACATGCAGTCGACCCTTCTGTTACGCGGTACTCTGGAAACGCGATTACCATACTGCATAGAGTAAATATTGCGTAACTCCTTCTATAATGCGGTACTTATGAACATCAAGTCATAATTGTAACTTATAATGTGGTTATTGCAAGAGCTGAAATAATTAATATGCTTTAACATTGTTTACATATATTGGTCAAAATCTATTATTATAATGAGAATATGCTAAATGCAAAATTAATAATGGCACCACATCAGTAGAGTGGAAACCACAGCGACTACTAGACTACAGTGCACTGTTACAAATATAGTCCATATCGTGGTTCGCAAAATAATTTTGACCCGATATAGATGAAATGCCAATATTGGGTTAGCAGTGCAGCCTCAAAGCCTCGTGATAAACCGTTTGCCGTTCCAATAATGCTTTGATAAAGATACTTTTTCAAAAGAGCGGAATAACGTAACATTGATCGATGCTGCATTGAAGTACTACATACACACATACATACGGTCTGGCCGTCAATTGCTATCCAACGAAAGATATAAATGTGCAAGAGCTTTTTCCTTTGTTGTTCAAATATATTCTTTTCGTATTCTTTATTTCTCTAAAGCCACACACAGATCTTCACTGGGTTATAGAATTATTCTTTGTGAGCAGACCATCATTCGTATGAAATCGATGTGACCAGAGTATCGAATTTTCATCAAACAATAAATATGCATACAAAAATTATTATAGTGAGCAGATTTTTTGCAGTGCTTCACGGTATGACTGAATTGGAATGCAGGTTATCTATAGTGTTTTATTTACTTATAAAAGATTTAGGGGGGAATTCCCGTAACGCCGGACGGCACTTAAAGCCGGACACTCTATTTAACCCGTATTATTTAAGCGAGTATAAATCTTTTTTTTCAAAATACAAGTGAAAGGGGCGCGGGGGGCACACAGTGACGCACACGGCCACGGCGGAAGCAACCCTTTGTTGTTTTAGGCGCGAAAACACGGCGTCACCTAAATATCAATGACAGTAATTCTAGTGTATTTATGCATTTATCTTTTAGTTACATTCAAAAATAAAAGTAGTACTTGATTGTTATCCGTAAAATGGTAGAATATTATTAGATATTTTAAACAATTTTAGTAGGTACCATCAAATGAACGAAATTGT
Source organism: Ctenocephalides felis (assembly GCF_003426905.1). Lineage (NCBI taxonomy): Eukaryota > Metazoa > Arthropoda > Insecta > Siphonaptera > Pulicidae > Ctenocephalides > Ctenocephalides felis. Next base: position 186,921,427 of record NW_020538040.1, read on the forward strand.
ATGTCCCTTAGCACCGGACACTAAGTCGCCCCTTAGCGCCGAAAGTAAACATTGATATTTCTTGTGAGAATGGACGTAATTTATTCGAATTATTTAATTTTGTTCTGTATGAATGCTAACGGTCACTACATACCCCCATTTTTTGTATTTTCTAATCAAAGAATGAAAATCTTATGATGAATGCTCCAGCTGGGAGCATCGGTGAGGCTCAGCCAAAAGGATGGATAATTAGTGATTTTTTGCAATATCTAAGAATGTTTGTCAAACACAAATGTGCAGATATTCCAGAGTGTAGAGATGGCTACATATGTGTTGAATGCTGGTTATTTTGAAAAGTCCGGTACTGCTAGGTGCCACTTCGTAAAATCACATTTTTTTGTTACCAAAATTTGATTGATAGTATTAATTTTGGTTTAGCAAAGATTACGTTTTTGTTAATTTAGTTTGATTTCTAACTTTGTTATCTAACATAAGTCACAATTTAATAAACATTTTGTGAAATATTTTTTGATTTATTTATAAATAACCTTAGGTGTCTGGCACTCGGGGACTTTCCCCTGCTTTTCTTGACACCCTACCATATGTAGGTTTTGAGACAACTTTTTAGTGTCAATATATAAGTATTTACAGACTTACAGCTGGGTATGTCGAATTCCGAAGTGAACTTACAATAATGACAGGACCATGAGGGCTCTCAATGTGCTGGTAGTCACAAAAAATGTTTTCTATTTTGTGTCTAACAAGCATTTAAAAGTTTGAATTCAATTAAACCGATTTATCTTAGCAATGGTCTATATTTAGGTACTGAATATAATATTTTTCACCCATATCCAAAAAAATAAGTGTTACAAGTAAAGATAACTTAAAAATCCTAACCTATAACCTTTGTAAATTTTATGTGTTTATAATACTCATTTATACAGGAAACATTTAATTTTGGTCTCATTCTCCTAATAAATTTGCGCACCTTTCCAACGTACGCATTAGGAATATTCCACGTATCCTCTTTGAAGATACCGCCACCGCCGCCACCGCTTAGGTATAATTGACAAAAACACTCATGTTCCGGGCACCTTGCAAATCGTTTGTTTTCGTTAACTGGTGCGATCTTGTTCTTTGCCGCTTTTCGGTTGCCTTATGCGTACGTACGCGTCTTTCCTGCGGGCACTAATCGCAAAATCTATGTTATTGCCACTGGATCAGATTACGAGCTTAAAGTAATAAGCACCGTAACGTGCGCCCGGCGAAGCTTTGCCGAAAGTGAAGGTACGTAGGTACACGGGACAAGAAACCATGGGACGGAGATACGGGGATCGGAATTGCTAACCTTGTTGGATACATATTCAACATAATTGTAAAACTATGTAGATACATGTATTTTAAATTTTAACACTTACGGGACGGCACCGATTTCAAAACAATCTGCTGTACCGACTGTGAACTTGATTTAAGTGTGTATGTTATGCAATTTGTTTGATAAAAATTTGTGGTCATAGAAAGACATACATTTATAATATTATTTTATTTTTGATCATTTTATAAAGAATAGTAACTTTCAAAACGATTTCGAAAATGCATAGCTGGTTGATTTTGACGTGTTTTATAATAAAATGTTGTTCGCCGCCTACCTTCTAGTGCTTTTCTGTCAGAACAGACAATACAATCCCTTTTTCTTTCTCAAATATACGATTGTTCATTTTTTGTTGCCATAATGGTTTGTTTTTTCTATTATATTGTCTAATAATTCATTTGTAAAATATAAAATAAAATAATCTAATGCACGTTTTATATTGCTTGGTATTTGTAGTCGGGGTGTTTGTTGATGTATGTCAAACTCGATTATTGAAGGAGAATCGTCACATTCGCTAATGTCTTTCCGCTCTTTATTTAATTTGTCGAACTTCTTCTTCTTTTTGTTGGTTGGATAATATCATCATCTCATTCATCACTATCTTCGGTGCGAATAGTAATTTCGTAAAATTTGTCTGTATGAATGTCTATTTGAAACTCATTCACTACTGCTTAATTCACAAAATTTACCAGTGGTTTTGCCATATTTAAAAGCGATCGGTCGCTTTAAATATTAAGAAAAAGACTATATAGCAAAGAAAAAGGCTAAAAATACTACTAAAATAACTTAAAATTAATTTCAAAATAAAACACTGTTTATCACTGCTATATGTAATTTATTCAACTTTTCGATGCAAACTGAGTCATTGTTTATAAAATAGCCTGTGCCTCGCAGTGTATGTTTTTCCACTCAGCCGTCCCCAAAGTGTTAATGTGTGTTATTCTAGGTTGCACATCATACGACACTATTATTTAATTAAAAATGTTATTATAAGTAGTATAGTAACTATAAAAAAAAACTTTCGTGAACAAGAATGAAAATTGGCGCAAATAATATTTCTATAACATGAAATGCAGGATAGTTCGTAAAAATCTCTTGGTTAAATCTACTCTAACAACACGAATGGTTTTCGTTATAGTTTCCATGACATCATTAGCGCAAGTTTGACTTGCGGTAAATAGTATCATTCCGTCCTCCCTTCCAAATATCTAAATGTTAATAAAAACTCCACCGGGATTTGCAACGCTGACGCAATTACAGGGTCCCAATCAAATGATGTCGGGCGGCAGTAAGACATCTCTGTCGCTTCTTATGGCCGATGTCACCCCGTAGCACTAGATCACAATCGGATGACCATAAATTCGGCCGAGGCGCACCCTCGCAGTTGGGGTTTGTATTTGTTGTTGCCTCGGCGGTACAGCTTCGACGTTATCGATAGGACGAGGTGCGGCGTGCGATTATTTGAAGTCTTATTTGAAAAAGATGCCTGAGAAATTTTCATTCAACCAATTACCTATGATTGACGAATATACTCGTTACAGAGAAGTGCCAACATTTTGAGTATTGACATGCGATGCGTATAAACCTTTGAACATTCAGAATATTGATAGACTATGTCTGTACAAAATCAAAAGTTCTAAGTAGCATTTTACCTTGAAAACAACATTTGACCTTAATTTTGACGATTTAAATGAATTACAATTAACTAGTTAAATCCGTGCTGCCTTAAGGCAAATTGCATTTTATGACTAAACTGTTGTTCAACTTATGGATAACTTTCCCATATTTCGGCTTTGTCCAATGCGTTAAAATTCCCAAAATTTTTATGTTAGTGACTATAAATTCGTTCGCTACACAGCCGGCACATGGGTATTTATTGTTGCTCCAGCAACCGGGGACGTTATCGTTTCGGCAGGACGAGGTGCGGCCTACGATTATTTTTTATACACGTTGGCGGCGGCGGCGATACACGCGCTCGTCTGGGACGAGCTCCGTTGTTCCGGGTTAGCACGCGAAACACGACTGAATTATGGATACAGGCGACCGTTAAATGAACAATAGGGAACATGTACGGCATTTAAACGTATACAAATGTTTGCTTTTGTATTTATTACTTTTGTAAAATCAAGGGTTTATTAAATTTTTACATAGTAAAATAATAAAATCAATACAAAATCTTAAGCGACCTTAGTATCTAATACTAGACCATATTTTTTTAAGTCAAAATCGAGACGGCAATTTTCAGTTATGCTAATCCGGAACCGAAGGGGGAGTTTTTGAACTAACAAATGTTATTTAAGAATACAATAAAACAGTTTTTTATATGAAACATTTTGTTAAACCAGCATTGCAGTCCTTTACTAAGAACTGATACCTTTGTACTTATGATATTATAGTATATCTTATGATCTTCGATCTATATGTTTTTTTCGCTTTTGAGCCTTGTATAAAACTTTATTCAACTTTCTTCGTAATAAATTAGATAAAAACTAGCATATGTTAGTTTGTTTTCATAATTTTTGTTAATTGAACCAAAGATCTAGATCCGGTCCAAGTATTGCTATGAGAAAAATCCGGGACACTAAGTGAAATTTCAGGGACTGTCCCGGTCAAACCGGGATCTATGCTCTCCTTATTTCTAGAGGCATAAATTTTATACGATTTTTGAAAAGACGTAAAAAGAGAAAAACAATATTTTGACTATACTTCTCAAAAAATTGACACTTGGGGTGTCTCAAAAAATTGACACTTGACCATAATAATGGTTATAGCCCTCTGAATATTCTGAAGAAAAAATATTTATATAATATTAGTCTAGAATGATGTAGAAGTAGCATTCGTATTAACTACGGATAATTTAAATTAATTTTTTAAATAATAAAATGTTTTTTTCACAAATTAGTAACTATTTTTGATTTTCTCGATTTTTTAAAAAAATAGTAAAAAATCGGAATTTGAATGATGCGTAGTTAGTATAGAGGAAAAATCTATGAGGAAGACTCTGAAAAATTTTCGAGTATATCGGTCAAGTAGAAAAGTTGAGAAATTGCAGGTGTCGTATGGAAAAAAAAAGTTTCGAGACAAACGTGTTTAAAATTCTGTTGAAAAAGGAAACAAAACTGGATTGTTCTGATCAAACACATATCTTGAATAGTTCTAGAAAATTTAATAGTTAAATTTTGAAAATATCTGAAATTTACTATATTTTGAATTCTAGACCAGAAAACCTCTAAATATTTAAGTATCTGCATCAATGGTTGTTTTCTAAAAAATTGAGTACATAATATTTATATTGCATCAATGTTTAGCAATTTAATAAATGCTTTAGCAAAGATGCAGATTCTATTTCCACCTAGGACAACTTGATATCAGCAATATGTTCTCAACATTCTCAAAGTGGTGTAAAATCCTACTTTTACGGACATTTACTATTTCGGACTTTCCAAAACTACTTTTACAGACATCTACTATTTAGAAAATTAATAAATATCTACTAGTTTCAAAATTTAATTTTGCAGTCCTCTATTATTTTGGATATTAAGAAAAATATTCTTGAAGGGATCTACTGTTGCAGCAATATCTATTTTTTCTAAAATTCTATTTTTGCAGAAACATCTACAACTGTAGAAGTATCTACTATCAAAAATCTACCTTTACGGAATTTACAATTGGGGAAATAATTACTATTTTATATATTTTTTATTAAAGCATTTTACTGTTTTGCATTTATACCAATGTGGAAATTTTCTGCTGTTACAGAAATTTCTACTAGAGCGCAAATCTACTCTATCAAAAATTTATCTTTCGAAAATCCACCATTTCGGTAACTTACCTTTGTAGAAATCTAACATTGTGGAAATATATTATTGCGGAAATACTTACTAGTGGGATAATTCTTCATTACTATTCTTAATATAAATAATTGGTATTAGATAGATTAGTGCAAAAGTTTATTGTTTCAAAATCAGCACTAAAAGAAAATCATATATCAGCAGAATGTTCTCAACTTTCAAAGTGAGATAAGTGCATACAATAGACTCATATTTTGAAACATAAATAGATGTGACTACTGTTTGATATCAAGTTGTCTAAAACGCGTGATTGCAAAACCAAATCTCAATAATATAATCCATGAGCAGTTAATTTTTTGTATTTATAAGAAATTATTACCGGGGTGTTTAAAAATGTGATGTCTCCACCGTATTTTTTCCCAACAATTAAAATCGTCGGAATGTTCTCGACTTGTTCGAAGTGGTGCACAGTGTAGAATTTATACAAAGCTGTCGTCGTCGTTTGATGGGGTATTATGCCATTTTACAGTTCGCTTCTATCGGCCGCAAACTCAAGCATTTATAATATAATAGGATTTCTAAAGTTCCGGCTCTCTCATTGTCAGCTGAGTGGCTCCTCGCTTCGTTTTGTGCAGCTCAGAAACTCTTGTATTTTAATAAATGAATATTTTCAATGGGAAAAGTCACATTACATGGTAAAAGATACGTAAAAAGCGCAATGTATAATGCAAATTCAAACTTTCTTATTAATAAGTTTAAGATATTTTTTTCAAGTAGCAGTTAAGCCAACTGGTGAAAGATTTCATTCTGCAAATGAACATTAGGCGAGTAGATTTAATCATCGAGAATTGAAGTTTTATTAAAAAAATAATAGTAATTTAAAAAAAAATCTGGAAAGTACGAAAACTCTGGAAAATTTTGAATTTTCAAATATAGTATATAATAAGTATACACTTACAAATTTTTACGTTTATGTACGAATACTACTTGAAGACAAATTACAGATGTATTTTACATTTTCAAACACAAGGGTACAAAACTCTCGGAATTTTTATAAATAGTGTGAATTTTTGATATCCCAACGGTATTATATTATATTATATTATAATGTACACAAAACCGTAATCTTTACATGTGTATATATAATTATATCTTAATACATTTCAACGGCTTTGTAAACAAGACTTATGAGATTATCTTCGGGCAGATTTTCCGGGAGGATCATTTTAAATAAGATTCGTGGTTTTTTAGATATTTAGGGGATCAATCCTCAAGTGACATGGTTTGCAAATGTTGCGGTCTGCCGCAAACGATTCGGGTCGAAAAAATACATAAAAAAAGATAAATATATATGAACCAAAATTGTCAATGTAGTAATAAATTATATGAGTAGTAAAATGAGGTAATATTACTGGAGTTAGATTTTTAGAAATACATTCAGTACGAATTTTACGTGAAAAATTACCTTGCAGAATTTTTTTGAAGAGGACAATTAAATATTGAGGTGAAATTAACATAATCAGAAATTGAGTTTACATATTTTCATCACTTTTACCTTGGGAAGTAAGGAATTACATTAATACTTTCTCTGAAATGAGGTAGAGCGAAACTTGAATGTCCGCAGGTAAAAAGGTACCACACCGTCAAATATGAGTAAAGTCAAAATTTTTTAACAACAGTATTTGAAAGTAGAGGAAAAAAGATGTTAACCAGTCATCACTTTGATTCTTACGGCGTTGCTATCTGGTGACAAAAAATCCATAACAAAAGTATTTTCTTCGGTTGTTAGTTTTTTGATCGTGAGCACTGTTGTTTAGTTTACGAGACCTTAATACAATTGGTATACGTTATTCAATTATTTCATGAGATGTATTGTTAATTTTAAGTTAGATTCAACAGTTTTTCTATATAACCTATATAAAAGCATATACCTGGGTGAGGTAAAAATGATTAACTTAAGCTTCACTATGGCAAAGGTGTAAAAAATAAAAAATAGCAAATTGAGTTAAAAAAGCAATTTTACAAGATGAATTAAATAAGACTTTGCTTATGACTGTTTTTGACGAAATACCAGATCAAGGTTATTTACAGTGTTATCTATGTAAAAAATGCTCCCATAAAATTTATACTTTGCATTGTTTGAATAATGTAGCTATTATTTCGTGAAATTTCTCTAAAATTAAAAATAATATATTAGACCTCTTTGTCCCCTGGCTGTCTCAATTTACCGCGCCTATAGGGTAAAAAGAACCAGGTTACACATTTTTGGAATAATAGTGAATAATACACATTTCTACAATGATGAATTAGCAGGGAGTTCTACTGAATATAGTCAGATCGTTGTTTGTTTGATATGTGTTATTTATTGTGATATAATTAGTTTGGGTTTCATAATATAGTTGGTCAAAGTCAAATTGGACTTTTGTGCCCCGCTCTACGCTTTTTATTATTTTTATGTTCGTTTCATTTTTTGAAGCCCTACAATTCAATAAATGTTCTTTTCCATCAAAATATTGAATAGTCTTTTGTTTTGAGAAATATATCAATTGAGTTTATGTTCGTTTTGAATGATTCGCCTTCGTTCGTGTTCGTGTTTGTTATTCTTCGTATTTTATTGTTCGTCGTGTTCGTTCGTGCTCGTTTGTTAGGTGTGAACGTACCTTTATAGTTCTTTGTAAAATTGAAATAATATTTTAAAAATCTGTTTATACACACATACACTTTTCAATTTTGACTCTTTCGATTCAGAGTGACTTGAAATGTCGAGAAAACATAAAATTAGCGAATCTGATTTTTTTGATGAAAACATAAACTTCTCCTTCAAAAACTAAAAAACATTGAATGTTTTATTCCAAATTATTTGACTAATATTCATCAGTCTAGGTTGACCTGTTTCGAAAAAATCATTAGGTTCTGTCGGAATCAGAGCGCTACTTTGTAAGATGGTCGTTCCAATGAATATTCATGCCGCTCTCTGTTAACTACAAAAAACGAAAGAATTAATTAGCTCCATGCCTCGTTCGCGCTTATTTCACTGCTAATATCTTTAACAAAACTTTTCGAAACATTTCAACGTCGAGAGATAAAAAAAAACTCCTGCTTTTCACATTGCGAATGCTTTGTGCGACAGATATAGGTAGACTTTGTAGAAGATACCTACTACAAAGGAAAATGTCTTGATTTTTAATAACGATCTTGCATTTAGTAGGTACTTATTAATATACCATAAAGTAAATTTTTAGAATTAGAAAAAAGCGACTTAGAATTCTTTTTGTTTTTTATAATTACTGCATGTGAAAAGAACATCAGGTCGTGTGTATATGTGTGGAGGATGTTCTACACATAACAAAATAATTTAATGAAAAAAATAATTAAAAAAATATTATTAAAAAATATTTGAATTATTTGTTAGGTAGTTACTCAATTCAAAGAAATAAAAAAATAATGTTCATAATTTTCGTAAAAAATCATTATTTTCAAAAATGTTCGTTATTCACCCATTCTTGTAATTGACAAAATATTTAAATGTTACTAAATATTAATTTAAAATTAACTTGCATAGAAATCCTGTTTTAAAAAATATTGAATAGTTTGATTGACAATACATTCATGCATACAAAAAAAATCACTTATGCAAAATATTTTATGTTATTTTTTTAATTTCAACACTAGATTATTAACTTCCCGTAGGGTAAGTTATAGTAATTGCAAAAAATCGAAAATGAAAATATTTATATATCTTTACGTTTCAGAGGTTTCTGAATATTTTGGCATACCTGAGAAAAAATGGATGTATGTGTGTGTGTGTGTGTGTATGTGTGTGTGTATGTATGTATGTGTGTGTATGTATGTGCGGATACAAATTTTCGTCGACGATTCCGGGAACACGAATGAAGCGATTTAAATAATTCAAAAAACATTCAATTCGTACTGATAAGAAGACGTGCTGATTAGTTTTTGGCAAAGGCAGGTGTAGCGGTTCCGAAGATACGGGGTAAAAAGTGCCAAAAATGGTAACTCAGGTTTTAAGAGAACTAAGCGTCCGATTTTAATAATTGAAAAAAAATTATACTTGTATTGATAGGATAAAGAATTGATCAAATTTTTATGAAGGCAGGTCTAGCGGTTTCGGAGATCTAACAAAAAAAGTAAAAAAAAATGCCATCTGGCGGTCAAAAATGATCATTAGACATATGCACATTAAATTATCAGATCTTTAATAGAGATTTTAACAATAAGTATAAATTTTGTTTACATTTCTTTGGGTTCCGTACCAATGTTTATTCGTTAGACGGCGACGCGGCGCTTACGCGCTTTGATAATTCGTTTCTATGCAGTTAAAAAAAGTTCAGAATTTCCAAAATATTTCAAAATAAATTTTTCTTCAAAAAGTCTTTTTTTTCAAAAAAAGTAAAAGTAAATCAATGTCAAAAATTTATAGTTTCTCAAAAATATAATTTATTCAGAGTAATTTTTTTTCAAAAATGTTAATCTTTTTAAAAAAAATATATTTGGTACAAGAAGTTCCAGCAATTTGCCTTAAGGCACGATGCCATGCGACCCACTAGTTTTTTTAATTTATATACTAGATTATTTTCAATCGATCGATGATTTGTTCCTTCTACAAAGCCTACACAGGACTAGTTTTAATCGAAAATCTATTTTCTGTCTAGGTACAAAAGGTATTTTCACATGTGTTTCAGGTAGTTTAATGTTTTATTCAAGGAATCTATTGAGAGCAAAGTACGTCAGGTGCTTTCTCTTTAAAACTGTAATTCAAACTTAATAATAATGGCCGCGAGGAAATTCTAAAGAACGTATTCTCGTTTAGGTTGGAATAAATGAGTGTATTTAAAGCGAAGCTTTTATAATATAATATAATCTTGAATAAAGAAAACCTGCTCTTGAAATTGGCTGTGTGTAAAGTAATTTGTCACGAGTTTTGTCCGAAGGTTTAAGCAAGTCTTTAGAGCGATGTGGTTATACAAGACTATTTTATTATTTTTTTACACATAAACTATATTTAGTTTCATAGTAGCAACTATGGTAATGTGTAAAACACTATTAAACAAAATGAAAAATGTTAATTGGGTAAATTATTTTACTTAACATTCACTAACAAATGCAATTGTGCATTGAATCCAATTGCCAATTTTATCTCGAGTCTTTTTGTATTCTGTGAAAAACCAAGCAATTTATACTGTTTTTGGATGACAATGATTGTGAGAATAACAAAAAAATAATAATAAATTGACCTCCCATGAATCCAATATTATTAACTCAAAAACAAGAGAAGTACCTAATTTTTAGTTATACTATTTTAAACTAGAAAACAAAAGACATGTAATCACCTTATTTCATGTCAAAAGTTTTTTTTTTGGTTCTGAGCTCTCGTATTTAGTTTATGATACATAAATATAAATTATAGGTATACGTTATTTAATTGTTTCAGAAAATGTATTGTTATTTTTATGTTAGATTCAACTGTTTTTTTTTTCTCAATAAAACCTCTAAAAAAGCATACATGTGGGTGAGTTAAAAAGGACCAACTGTATATTCACAATAGAAAAGGTGTAAATAAGAGAAAATAGTAATTAAAAAAGTAAATTAAGTTGAAAAACTTCAATGAATTCCGATGATCAATATTCTTTTGAAACACCAGATTAAGGTTATATACAATTACAACATTTTAACATTGGAAAATATATTCTCATAAAATTTGTATATTTTACATTGGTTAAATAAAGTAGCTATTATTTCGTAAAAAAAATTAAAAATTAAAAAAGCGTTAGATATGTTTGTCGGCTGTCTGTGCTCGTTTGCTCATGGGGCAAAAAGAGACAGTTGACAAATTTTAGAAAATTGGTGAGGAAATATATTTCTATATATAAGAGATAACTGAGAATTTTATTGAACATAGAAAGTTGTTTGTTTGATATATGTGTTGTTATGTAGTTTATTTAGTTCAGACTGTATAATTCCTTAACCATTTAACGATCGAGTGTTTTTTCGTAAAAAGTGATCTAAAAGATCAGGCTTTTTATCAAATTGGATCTTTGTTTGCTCTACCCTATTATTAAACCCTTGTACCTCATTTTATTGATAAAAATCTGAAATAATATTTATTATTATTGATTACGGCTACCTTATGAATAAATAACTAATTTTCGAGTGTTTCAGACAGCATGATGTCGAGCAACTGTGACTTCTGTTTTTACTTAGAAATATAGATAATAATGTTTCCAACTATTTCCAGACATTGCTGATTCAATAAATAATTATCAGTATTACAGAAACTCTTATAATTAATTTTTCTCATAGAGAGAGAAAAACCGGTCGAACGCATTGTCGTCAGTGCAGCACATTGATATAGTTAAGTTCTGCTTTTTATTATTTTTATTTGCTTTTATAAATTGCAATTTATCGTTATAAAGAGGAAACAACATTCGGTAATTTTGGTCAATAGTTATATAATAGAAGGAGGTCGAAAGGTCATCCAGTGGTAATCCGTTTTGTTGTTGATTGCATGAAGCTTATAGAAATGAATTAATAGTAGTACTGTTGCAAATATTCAAAATAACCTGCAAAAAATTCTGATCAATGTTAAAAATATGTATAAAAAAGCACCAATTTTAGAAAACAATACTATGCCATTTTTACGTGTCCCATGATCTCTACATGAGAGCATTGTGACTTACGACGGAGAATGTACAATCGCGAAGAAATGATAAAATTCTAGTGTATTAGCAACGCTTCGTCGATTTCATACTGCGGTTGTCTTGGCCTAAGTGAATAGTGAGCAGTGAACAGTGAGCCGAGAGCAGATAGCAGATAGGAGATTCTGTTCTCTTTAATCGATACACGGCGACACTTCTTACAAGATTATATATTACTCCGAAAGCAGTGCCAGCAACGGTTTGTGTTTTATGGCCGCACTCTCGTGTTGTACTTGCCTAAAATGTACATCACAAATCCGACAGCACCCAAGGTGCGCCGAACGTTTTAAATTCTCTCAAGATAACTTCTTTACGTTCTTTTCAATGGCACTAAGATGCTCGGCAGCACATTGCACAAAATATACATATAGAGATTAAATAGTCAGGTTCTGGATTTTCTCTATTTAAAATGTGTTTGTTATTATTAAACCATTTTTACAACAGATCTCTAAGTTTTTGAAGAAAAACTCCTTTAGACGCGACTAGGGTGTAACTCAGTAATTCAGTAAAAACACCTGTGTAGTTATTATGTAGTCATAGTGAGAAATGTTTAGATGAAGTAATTGTGATTAGACATAAGTATATTTATGACTAATTAACTCGTATCCAAAGTCAATGAAACAATAAATAACTCGGTAATTCATATAGAACGCATACGCCACAAAAACTGATTCGTCATTGGTCATTCGAAACGAGTTAATGCGATTGGTCCTTTTGTCACGAAATTACGAAACGTCAAATGTCATCCCAACTAGCATTTATGGTTATGTCGTCGTTTAATAAATCTAGATTGAATGAACATCAAAAGCGTAATACAGCGTTACTCGTAATTAATTATAATGAAAAAAAAAATCAAACATCTAAAGACGTAGTGCTGTTTAAGAAATTTAAGTTTTGTATTTTATAATTTATAGTTACTATATTATATTTTCAAACTAATTTCAATTTAATATTTGATTATAGACAGGACAGATTACGCTCTAATATTTATTGTTGATCAACAAGAATATGTACGTCACCAATTCCAAAAAATCAGTTACAGATGCAGGAGGGTTCACGCTTGTCTTAGAAAGTATATATATATATATATATATATATATATATATATATAATGTGATGACAACGATGAATAGAAATAAAACCATATTTAATATAGACAGAACTTAACAAAGAATATTTCTCTATTCTAATCTACTGTGAGAAATGGCATCACTATTGATGCTGCTTTCTTAGGAAATTTATACAATTTTCTGACTGAATTTATGTCTCTCCAATAATATCATTTTTTTTTAAATATTAGCATAGTGAATGACATTAATAAATGTATATATTACTCATCTCACTATATTTCTAATAAACGACATTTTGAATTATTGTATGACGAATATATTTTTAACTTTATTGTCATCTCGTACAATAGCAGAAATGTTTCACTTCGCGTGTGTACCTTACGCGCACTCTTGTTTTTTTTTCACATAACGAAATAAGCTGAAAGTTAACTTATATACAAGTAAAAATTATAATCCAAAGACTGAATTTAAGATAATAAATAATATATTATTTTAATTATTCTATTTTACAATGTACATGTAATTGATTTATTACACTAGTTAAAGAATTTTCAAATAAAATCTTGATCTATATTATTCTGTTCGATAAATCTAAATTACAAAATGAATATACATTTCTTCAAATATTTGTTCGAGCCAGCGACCGATACAGTATCTCACATACATAACATATATTTTTATAGTTATTATGCAAAAAGAGTATAACACGATAAATGACACGTTACATTCTGATAAAGTCGTATATTGAGAATAAACGTACCCACTAAGAAACAACGCTAAACGATGCGGTGCGAGTCAATATCAATATTGAAAATACTTTTGTGCCGCGAAAGGAAATCTCGTGTTATTCTACTTTTCCGGTGGAACAGCGTAAGATATTTTGCCCGCGGTATTACGTTGTGAAGTCGTACTATAAGTAAACATCAAAGATAGAGACAAACATCAAAGTTGGATTTTCGGCGTGCCTCGTGCGCGCGGTGTTACCTGGATTTAAATGAAGAAATCCAGATTCGGAATGATTCCATACGTGACGCCGGATGAGAAAACTGAATTAACGCTAAAACTGCTAGGGTTATATTCCTCCCTTCTGTATAACCAGTGTTCGTTGAGGATTTACAGTACCGTGCCGGGAAGTGTGCAAACTTGCCTCGGTCTGTAAATCAATCGGTTTCGGTGCTAATCTGCTAGAGAATGAAGAGATCGTTCATGTCGAGTAGGTTTAACGCGCCGCGCCGCGCCGTACGACGAGACGAGTCTGTAAACGCTATTTGTTATTCGCACTCACATCGTGGAAATAGATTAAATGTCACATACTAAAAGTGTATCGTTCGCTGGCTTCTTGACACTTCTGTGTACACGTTTAGCATTTGAAAATGATGTAGTATTATGCTTGATTCAGTTTAGAAAAAGTGCATGATATATTAGTGAGAGTCATGAAAAATGATTTATATATTGGAACGCTCATGTTGAAATCGATTATAGTCTAAAAGCTTTATCAAATATGTTCCCCAATGTCAATATTACTTATGATTTAGCCTATTTGAATGAATGGGTGCTTGAACTATTAAATTATACTGATCAATCATTAGAACCTTCTTATTCATACATTTTTCTACAGTCATCGCATTATAGTTCACAGAAAAATTCACACACGTAGACACTTGCAACAGTTAGTGATGCACTCGCTTGTTCACATTTATTAGTTTTCACAAAAGTACACAGACACCAAGCTATTTTTCACAGTGTATTAGTTCTTACAAAGTTTCTACTCCATAATTTAAGTCCCGGCTAAAGGGAAACATATCCTTCTGCGTGAGTGGAACACTCTTGCTGCGGCGGCGGTGGCGCAGGGGGCACCTCCGGAGGGTCTGATTGCACTGGGGACACAGGGGGACCCGGTAATGATAGCGTTGAGCTTCCGCCTGCTGTTACTCGAGGTCCCATGTTATCATATTGCGCTCTGGGTACGATCGGTAGTCCAGGATCGACCACAGTGGCTCTACATGTCGGTCGTCTAGGCAAAGTCGCATACGGTGCTTGCACGCAACAAGCACGTTCTGTGGGAATGGCTGTTGGCGTAATAGACGATATTAAAGGACGCGGCGCAATGTCTAACAGATCTGGAAAACGTCTGCCGTCCGGAGACGGCGCTACATTTCCATCTCTTGCTACAGATACGGATATGAAAATATTACCAAAAGCCCCAGCAGAGAACTCTGGTGGCGGTGGTGGAAAGACACGCGTCGGCGGTCCTAAAGTAGCCGGATATGCCATTAGAGGATCACGTCTATCATGACTTTCGATTGTTATATGCACAGGTCTCGGACCGCATGGCGTTGGCGATACACGCTCAGCCAAATCGGTGTCTCGCGGTCCGCCTAAAACTTCACAACTTCCAGCTCCAGATGCTCTTTCGGTTGTTATACTAGCGTCTAATAACTTTTTCTCTTGGTCCGTAAAACTAGCACTACCTTGTATTTTGGCTTTTCGTCTATGCCTTTTCCGCCGTCCCGACCTTTCACATGCATAAACTGCGCAAGCTAAGCCAGTAATTCCCGCAATAGCTGCAATAACTGAGCCACATACTGCTCCCGCAAGTAACAGCCAAGAGGGTGCTGCACTCAATGTTGTGGCCGCAACAATTTCTGGTAAACTCAATGTTAAATTTTGCGATGCATAACCTAACGAATTTTCCGCTGAGCATGAATATTCACCGGCATCTACATCAGATAAATTAAAAAGAGTTACGTTGATCCACGTATCTTGAAGTCCATTTTCAAGTGATACAAGTGGTATTTCAGAATCTGTGGCATCTGCACCAGCAAGTGGAGCGCCGTTAAATAACCACGTGACCGTAGGTCTGGGATCGCCTCGAACTCTACATCCGAACGTTGCATTACCACCCGGTTCCTTTTGTATTAAGCGATCCGTTAGTAAAACTTCTGGGGGACAAGCAAACTTTTCTGCTGGTACATCTTGCCACAATTGACCACGCAAGTCACGTGGGTCAGCACAATGTAGGGCGGCAGATGGCAGCTTTCCGGCTAGAAACCAATTGCGAAATCTTCGCAGATGACAATCGCATCTCCATGGATTACCATCTAATGCTAAGGTTTTCATGCGCCCTGTTGGCAGAAATGCAGCTTCTGATAAACTCTCTAATCGGTTACGTCTTAGGTTTAATGATTCAAGTTGGCCCAAATGTACAAAAGCCTCGCGATGTACATATGTTAAACGGCAGTCTTCTAAATCTAAAGTTCGTAAGTGGGGTAATACGGGAAATTGCTCCGCTATTAATTCGTTTAGCGGATTTCCGCTCAAACTCAAAACTCGCAGTCTATCATTACCGGTGAAGGTAGCTGGATGTATACGTTCCAGAGCGTTTTCCGATAGATCCAGCTCGACCAATATCCGTAAATCGAGGAATGCATCTTTATGAACTTCTCGGAGTCCGGTTGATTTAAGAAATACACGTTGAAGATTCAAAAGTCCTAATGAACTAAATGCTGCAGCGGCTAAACGCTCTATTTGGTTTTCCGTTAAATCAAGTACTTGAATGTCTGCACTAAGAGAAGCGGGCGGTGCAGTCAGTCCAGCGCGTGGACACAATGCTGACTTTTTGCCCGATGTCCATTTGCATCGACAAGCTGGAGCGCAGTCCGTCCAATCTGCTGCGGTTAAAGTCCAAAGTGCTGCACACAGCAACGCACACGGCCAAAGCCGCGGCTTTGCAAGGGCCCCCATGCCCGGCTACGCACTGCGCGCCGCTCATGGGGCCCGCACTATAGAACGCCTAGGAACCAGCCTAGGGTCCGTGTCGGGCTCAACGCCTGGTATCGACTTCAGTTTTCCACTTAGTAATTTCCACTGTATCGTAGCGAATCCTGGAAATAAAAAAATATATTAGTACAAATGGTCACGGGAAAGACAACTATATACTAAACAAATATTACTCTGTTTATACATATGTATATTAAATTAAATTACAAAATGTATGTGTATGTGACGAACATTTAACCCCGTCAGCCCGATGAGTTGTACTCAAAAAATATTATTGTGCACAACTAAAAAAGACAAACGTAAAACTCTGATGGTAATTCAATATTTTATATAATAGAGTCATGATAATGATTTTTTTTTATTTTTTAGGTCAAATAAGAATATAATGAAAAATAAAATTATTAAATTATATTAATTATTTTTTTTAATTGTTTTTCATTAATATATAGTTGAAGATTATTTGCCCATTCTTGCATGATCATGTCATAGTGACATCTACGCTCTCATCAAACTACTCTAATCGCAAATTAATGAAGTCTTGTAAAACTTTAATATTTCATAGTAAAGCTCTTTAATTAAAATTCTATTTTTCTCTTCCTTCTTTTTTAATGACAGAATAAAACAAGCGAATATAAAGTCGTAGTGTCTACTCTCTAGTGCGCTATGTAACGCGTAAATATAAGAAGTATTTATTTTACATTTTTCTTTTATGTTGATGTTTTATTAACTGGCATGACAAAATCAACACAAAGGAAATTAACTTAATTCAAAAATCAATTGCCTGAGTGTAAAAATATGTAGGAATAGAGCAGGGCTTAAAGGTTCTCGAGTAAAAAGATCTATCGCCGATATCTCATAAATCAGTACAGGGAAAAATGTGTATAGCTAGCCATCACATTGAACATGAACAAGTCGCTATCACAAGATGAATGGCAATGTTTGAAAATTCATAATGAAAGTATTTTCTTTCGTTGTTGTTAGTTTTTTTGCTAGTGATTACTTTTGTTTATTTTACAAGACCTTAATATAATTTTTAAGTTTTTGTTATTCAATTGCTTTATAAAATGTATTGTTAATTTTGAGTTAAATTCAACCGTTTTTTTATATAACCTCTATAAAATGTCATGGGTAGGGTAAAAAGATCCAATTGAACTTTAATTCTGGCAAAGACGTAAAAAATAAAAAAAATGCAAATAAAAAAGTAAATTAAGTTAAATGAAGCAATTTTACAAGACATAAATTAAATAAATAGTTATTCCAACTCTGCTGATAAATATTTCTGGCAAAATACTCGATCAGGGTTATTTACAGTGTTATCTCTGTAAAAATGCATCCATTAAATTTATATTTTCTACAATGATTTTTTTTAACATAGTAGTCAGATAATTGTTTGTTTGAAATGTGGTATTTGTTGTGACATGGTTCATTTGGTTTTCACGATATAATTGCTCAAAGTCAAATTAGTCCTTTTGTGCACCACTTTACCCTATTTAACTTGCGGTAAGAAGTACATATATGTTTTGGCCAAAAAATTCTTTTCGCTAATTTTATGTTTTCTCAACTTTTCAAGTCATTCTGAATTGTTCGAGACAAAAAGTAGAAAACGTTTGTGTTTGTGTGTTTGTTATGACTCGTTTGTTTTTGCACACCATAAAGACCTCCTCCGCTCCGTGATAAATAAATCATAATGCACTGATTTATTTATCAATTATGCAAAATATTAAACATCTAAAAATGTTTGAATACAATCGCCATGTCATGACGCCTTTGTTACACCACATCACAAAAACCAACAACGCCTCGTATAAATAAATAATCTATACCTATTAGCGTACGTTGTTCTTCTACTTAGAATATTCATTA
Source organism: Ctenocephalides felis (assembly GCF_003426905.1). Taxonomy (NCBI): domain Eukaryota; kingdom Metazoa; phylum Arthropoda; class Insecta; order Siphonaptera; family Pulicidae; genus Ctenocephalides; species Ctenocephalides felis. The sequence continues at coordinate 186,939,998 of NW_020538040.1, forward strand.
CCGTTTCGAATGGTTTAGTTTATTTATTATCAAGTTGTGCAATAGCGTTTCGCTTTTGTTCGCGATAAAATCGTTTGATTGCGCAAATAAAAGTAATCAAACTGTACAGCATGTGTACGTCGAACAAGTAAAGTTATCTAGAGGAGCGTTTGGGCGTAACGCGAAGAAACTGTAATTGCGTTGTATCGCTCGAATTGTTCGAGGCAAATTCACCCGGCGGACTCATACTGAGCACTGAGCACCTCCATCAGGATTAGTGGATTAGCTGCGAATGCAGATTATATCGTTGGGTTTGAATGTATTCAATTCGCTGCCTCTGTAACAGCGATAACAGGTCCTAAAAGAGACCGTAAGCTGCTGGTCTTGTTGCGATAGAGGGCTGCGAAAACGGATCCCGGCGCGAATTATGAAATCGCCGAATATATAATATGCATATAATTGACTATTTAGTTAATTGGACAGACTAACTGTGCTGTCTTGGCGCTTCTTAACGCAATAGCGCGGATAGTGCGGCAATTTGCGACGGAGTATAATTTGCCGACCTGGATAAATATATTCACACAACCACGAGCAGGCGAATACGCACACATAAATATATACAACTGCACTCTTTCTGGCACTAACTTTATTAGATATTTTTAACTTCCCGTAGAAAAAGTTACAGTGATTGCAAAACAATCAAAAATGAAAATGTTCATAAATTTACGTTTAAAAGGTTTCTGAATAATTTGGCATGCCTTAGAAAAAATGAATGTATGTGTGTGTGTCTATGTACGTGTGGATACAATTTTTCAACGACGATTTTTAAAACACCAATCAACCGAGATTTGAATGATTCAAGAAACATACGATTTTTATTGAGAAGACGTGCTGATTAGTTTTTAGTAATGGCAGGTCCAGCCATTCCGAAAATACGAGGCAAAAAGTGCAAAAAATGGCAATTCAGTTTGTAGGGAAACGAAGCGCCTGATTTGAATAATTCAAAAAAACAATTTTTTGTATTGACAAAATAAAGCACCATTTAATTTTTGCGAAGGCATATATAGCGGTTTCTGAAAAATCGAGTGAAAATATAACTAGTGGTGCGCATGGCATCGTGCCTTAAGGCAAATTGTTGGAACTTCCCGTACCATAAATAATTTTTATTTTAAAATATTAACATTTTTGAAAAAAAATTATTCTGAAAATTAGATTTTTGAGCCACTATAATTTTTGACAAAAATTTACTTTTTTTTTGAAAAAAAGACTTTTTGAAGAAAAGTGTATTTTGAAATATTTTGGAAATTCTGAACTTTTTTTCAAAGCAATCGTACTGCTTTAACTGCATAGAGACGAAATATTGAAGCGCGTAAGCGCCGCCCCTCCGTCTAACGGATAAGCATTGGTACGGAACCCATAGAAATGTTAGCAAAATTTATACTTATTGTTAAAATTTTTATAAAATACCTGATAATTTGATGTGCATATTTCTAATGATCATTTTTGACCGCCAGATAGCATTTTTTTTACTTTTTTTACTTGATCTCCGAAACCGCTAGACCTGCCTTCATGAAATCAGTTCTTCATCTTGTTAATACAAGTAAAATGTTTTTTGAATTATTCAAATCGGACGCTCCGTTCTCTTAAAAATTGAGTTACCGTTTTTGGCACTTTTTGCCCCATATCTTTGGAACGACTAGACCTGCCTTTGCTAAAAACTAATCAGCACGTCTCCTTATCAATACAAATTGAATGTTTTTTGAATTATTCAAATCGGTTGATCGGTGTTCCCGAAATCGTCGACGAAAATTTGTATCCGCACATACATACACGCACACACACACATACATCCATTTTTTTTTCAAGGTATGCCAAAATATTCATAAACCTCTGAAATGTAAAGATATATAAAAATTTTCGTTTTCGATTTTTTTGCATTACTATAACTTGCCCTACGGGAAGTTAATAACAATTTTACATTCAATTATTTAAACACAATTTTTGATAAATTAAAATCGTTATTCAATATATACCTGTATTAAATTAGATCATTACCTATTATACTGATACAATTCGTTTTCTCAGAAATACAGCATGTTAGATTATTACGTCGTCAAACAAAACTCGAGAAAAAATCTCGAAGATAAAAATAAATCTGATATTTGTTCTATCGCAAGTAAATTATATAAGGAATGGGCGCTCTATCTCTTCATATTTATTACATGCCTGGGTTTGCGAATTCTTGAATATATTTGCTCTTGTTTGCTCACATGTAGTTTTGAAGGAAAAAATTTGGGATCAGAGTTCAGGACCGAGGATGTTCCGTTAGTGCCCCTTGTTAACCCCATGTAAACTGATTTGGAACAAACTGCGCCGTCACAATCTAATACAAACTGCGATGTCAAAGGAACAAAGATGCGACGGACTTGTCGTGTATGTGCCTCGGTGGTAGTACGAAGGCTTTGCTGCTTTGTCGTAAACCATGAAATGCTCGGAACACAAAAGGCAGTCTTTTATTCATTCCAGGGTCGCACCTACGTGACGAACAATGGCGCAATTAGCGGGCACACGTGGTCGCACCCCGATATGGTGGCAGCGGCGGTGGAGGACTTTCTTTAAAATACCTACTACTCGCCGGGGCGAGCTCTCACAATTCCGGTTAAATTAAATTCATTTTTACTCTATATCCGGAATGAGTTGTTTTTATCTCATTGTTGAGGATGAAAAGACATATGGATATTAGTATTATCACCTTGAAAAGGGAAAATTAATTATTTCTAACTTATATTTCAAAATTGCTATCCAGTCAAATATAAAGCAATTTTTATTTGACTAAAGAAACTATTCTTATCTTAATATTTAAAGTGGAGTAAAACAGGGCTCAAAGGTCTGCGGTTGTAAAAGACCACCGATATTTCAAAAACCAGTGAAGTTAGGAATTTTTAACAACAATATTTGAAAGTACAGGAAAACACCTTGGCAAAACAGGCAAACTGAATTAACTGAATTAACTGAACAGGCAAATTGAATTAACTTTCTTGCTGGATTGTTTTCTTCTCATCATGAACGATATAAAGACAAAGGAATATTAGGACTATTGACTTGAAAATGATTCAACAAATGATTTGTTGGCAATTCATTTAATGAATTTTATTTTGTAATATGAATATTATTTTGTCATTGAAGCGAATGTTTTTAATTCTACTTAAATTGAATTAACTTTTATGCTTGATTATATTTAAAGTAATAAGTATTAAATGATAAGAATTTCATTTAACAGTTAAATGATAAAAACACATGAAACTTTGAAATATGGCACATAAAAAAATCTTATTTGTTTTATATTATTACGAGATTTTAATTATATAAACATTTTAAAATTTATAAAATATCTTTTTGAGGGCTATTTATAGTTTCAATAAAAAAGCATTCTATTGGATAAAGGGAGTTATTTTCAATTATTCAAATCCTGAAGGTTAAGTTGAACAAACTCTTTTAAAAAGATCATAAAATATAAATCTTATTAAATTACGTATGCAGATTGTTGTGAAGTTTTGCTCTGTCATAGTTCCCAAAGTTATCGCGCAAACTTCTTCCTTATACGACACTTATATATTTTCTGATATCGTATTTACTGTTTTACATAAACAGGATCATATTACGAACAG
>NW_020538040.1:186943744-186973620 GCF_003426905.1 Ctenocephalides felis
ATCCATCGATGCAATAATTTTCGCTCACAACTATGCTTTATAGAAAGCGTATAAATTCATAGAATACTTTAATACCATCGATAGTTCAGCAATAAGAATGAGAAGAAAAATCAGTCTATAAAGTGAAGTCGAGACCGACGGCGCTGAGATTGGAAAAGAACGGCGCGGTCAACAAAACGATGACAGGTCTCCCTAGAGGAGACGAATGCTAGTTTTCAGATTTGATTAGAGGATATGCCACTCTCTATGACGCCATTCGGCTGATAATGGACATCATAGGATTCGACAATGCGGGAAAGCACTATCCTATATTAATGCATGATAAATGATGTCGCAGGGATCGGAAATATTGTTTTCTACTGGGTGAACCATGCGAAGATGGTGAGGGTAATAGTCAGGTGTTGGACAAAAGTACGGGTGGATAAGATTAACCAGTTAGCTGTGATTAACGAGTGTACTAGTTATCAAGAAGTTGCGACCATTGGCTATCAAGATTGTGGAAATTTTGTGAGAAAAAGCACGTTCTTAAATTTGGAGATATTTAGAATTTTTTGAGGATATACTCGTTTAAAATATTAATAAGTTCTAAAAAACATTTCACCTAGATTGTGACCTAATATTATGCAATGAGGGCACTAGTGTTAACTAGTTAAGACTTGTTTGAGAGTACACACTGAATCAGATTTATCAACTTTCCGAAAGAGAAGTTAGTTTTTTTCCAAAAAATCCAATGATAATTCTATGCTATCAATATATAATAAATCCACACATAGAAGAATGGTGAACCGATGGGTTGCCTCTCATAATAATACCTTAGATTGTAAGCGTTGAACCAAACAGCTTATAGAGCATATAAATAGTAAAAGTTCTGATTACTGTTGTAACAATAATAAAAAAACAAAAACATGCTAGCTCAACGTTTCAAATCATTCTATCTCGTTTGAAAAGAAAATTGGAAATTGTATGTACATATGTGTATATAAACCAAAATTAATCTTTCATCAATGTTTTCTAAAATGCTGCTTCGATTTCTGAAATTTAAAAAATTCCACACTAATTTGCCAAAAATCACAAACTGATTTTGAAAATTCAAAAACGTTTAAAAGATATTAGACACGAATCGAATTAATTTTTGGACAAAGATCAGCCAGTTTGTTTTCTTCCTAATTATTTGTTAAATTTTGTTTGACGATTTGAACAAAAATTTGCTGAGTAATAGATTCTATATGATAAGAATTATTTATTATGGGGCTACAAATTGTGGTTCAACTATAGAAATTAATTATTTCTTAAATAATAAACATTATTTTCGAAATACACATTTAAAAATTTTATCGTCCAGATTTTAAAAGTTGCTAAAGTTTGGATTTACAGACGATATTGGGCACGACGACTACATTTTATTTTAATCTGGTTATGCATTGAGCCGTATTGTTATTTTATTTTTATTTTATATTATTTATGCTTTTATATCCATTATGGCGATACTCGTCGCAAAGCTGTATTTATTGGTTGTTATTTATATATGGTATTTATTGAATCACATATTTATTGTATGGCTGCATTCCTGCGTGGAAAAAAACAAGGTGTATAATATTGTTGGTAAGAATTTGAAAGTGAGATTTATATTGTCTTTAATAATAATAAATGGTAGTGTGCTCGAAGGCAGATCCATGGTGTCCACAAATCAATTTTTTTTCTCTTCATTATGGCAATCCCAGTTTATTGTCATTTATAACTTTTATGCATTTTCCTATCCAAACTTCTGCTGTCATGCATCTTGGCCCTGTGCTTCGGCTTTCAGTTCCTTGCATTTATCTTCTCGCGTTAGTCATCTATATCTGCATTTTTTTTCCAATCATTTATGTCCTTCTACTTTGCCTTCTACTACATCATGTAGGAGGCACTCTTTTAGCAGAATGTGTCCGATGCAGTTTCCTTTTTTCCTGGAGAGTTTTTTCTTCACCCACAATTTTAAGCACTTTTTAACTGTTACTTAAGCTATTCACTTTATCTCTTGCATTCGCCTCTAGCACCATAATTCAAAACTCTCTATATAGCTTTTATCTCTATTATTCCAGAAGTTCCATCAACAGTTATTTTTGTATTTTCAAGTCCAATGGATCAGGATTGAGTTCTAATTGAAGAACAGCGGAACAACTTATTGAAGTAGTAAACATAAAAATATTATAACAGAATTCACTTAAACCTGTTCCAAACGATATTTTTCTGTCAGCCTTCTATATATTTACGTATTCATGTTTCTCTAAGCACGGTTCGCCTTGACGGGCGAGGCTTCAATATTTTCCTCTTTGGATGTTGCAAAAAAACGTGCAAAATCACGAGACGGCTATTAATCGTATCATATTATGTTATTATGTCACGATATCAGTATATCTCGATATTGGCGTCTCGCGACGTACACTATGACTTTAACGATTATGTCAAGTATTGACATGAACGGTTTTCCCTGATGAAAAGCCATAAGCTTTGCGACAGAGATCCATGATATGATTTATAGCTTTTGGGCTACCGTAATTCGGGAGTGGGTTTTGGTCACCTTTGGTAAAAGAGCACTTCGAAATTTTAATTAGAGACGATAGTCAAAATTTAAAAAACATATAAAAATTTTGAAAATTGAATAAGGTGAAGATTTTGAACTAGTGGTGCAAGAGATAGTGACTTAAGGCAAATCGCACAAACTTCCCGCAACGTAATTAAAAATCTTTTGAATGCATTAAATTATTTGAAAATTTTGGAAAAAAATGATTTTTTGCTGAATTTTTAAGTTAAAAAAAATCTATTTTTATTTTTGAATACTTAGAAATTTGTTAAAAGTTCTGAAATTTTTTGAAAATTTTGAAACTCATTTTATCGGTTGATTAATACTATCAATAATGCTGAGGACATTTGTTTGAAGTATATATATGTCAATATTATATATAAATCTTGGTACGAAACCCATAGAATTAAAATCAATATTGTAATTATTATGAACATCACTCTTAAAATATCTCATAATTTGATGTGCATCTGCCTAATGATCATTCATGACCACCTAATTAAATTTTTTTCAACATTTTGGATTTCCAAAACCGCTGGACCTGTCTTCCCAAAATTTTAATTAGTTCTTTATTTCATCAATACAAATCAAATGTTTTTTATTCAAATCGGACCCTCTATTCTCTCAAAAATTGTCTTGCTATTTTTGACACTAAATTTATATATTTTAGTAGAGCATTGAAAGTTTAGTTAAGGCAAAGTTATATTAAATATTCTTTATATAGTTGTATAAAACTTGCTGTTATATGAAAAACAGGATTTTTCCAAATTCTTTCTTGACACTATTTCTTTTATGGTCACTATTTGTTGTAACTGCAAAATAGCAGAATAAGAAGAGAATATTATTCCTAAAATCAATATATGTGAAAAAATAAATAATTATGTGTCAATATTTATGACTTTGCTAGGATTTTCAACATGAAATAACATTATTGTGCACAAGTGAGAATATTATAGGCATATGACTTGAAAGTGAAATCTTTCATTAAAATTTGTTTAAACTGATTTTTCTATTTTTTATTTGTATATATAGGCTCAAAATTTATTATTTCATATATCATTAATTTTTTTAATGTAAAATAAAAATTCGGCCCATTGAGGATTAATGCAACTTATCCATGACTTTATGATACCATTATCCAACTTCTTCAATAATTTTATCAAATGTTCTGAATTTTAATATACATGAATTTTTATGATACCACATCAATAATTTTATCAAATTTTCTCAATTTGAATTCCAAACGACTCGTTAAAATTATTAAAAGAATATTATAGTACAAGTATAAATCACATATGTCAATTATCATTCGCTCTATCAAATTCTAGTCCTGGATATTTATTTAATCGTATATCCATTACTAACTAAATCACTAAATTGGTTTAATTATCTATCGTAATTAAAATAACCATTAGGTCACACCTGGTAATGAATAACATTTGCGGCTGATTCTGATTTAATGCAAATAAATTTGAAAATTTATTATATTATCAATGCAAGTGTTTTGATAAATCTGCTACGAGTGCAAGTTACATATCTGGGTTAATATACGAAAGTCTCTAAGTTATGTTTTCGAATTTCAATGTTTATGGTTTTGTTTACATGCATCCCTACATCATGCATTTTATATACCGAATTTCCGCGTTTTAAAGGAAAACATGCCGAACTAAATTCTTGCAACATATCATTAACATAATATTTCAACCATTTTTTATTAATTTTTAAGGTAAAATTGACCAAGCGAAGAATATGATAAACTAGGCAAAGTGCATTAAGGTAAGGTGCATACTGCTGTAACATCCCGTACCGTAGTTTAAATTTTTTAAATTATTAACAGTTTTTTGAAAATCTCAAAAAAACAATTGTATTTTTTAGAATTTGCTTTTTTTAAAAACGACTTTAAAGTTGTATCATTTGTTTTGAAAATTTTAAAATTTTGACAAAATTCTATTTTCTTGTATTTTGAAATCTAATGAACTTGGTAGAATGGAATTCAATACCAGTTTACCGGTATACCGAAGAACCGGTATTAATACCGGTATTTATCTTAAAAATACCGGAATTTTTAGTATTGAGACGTAAGCGCTAGTTGACATATGTTGCACTCGAATTTGAATATCTCGGAACCGTTTTATCTTCAACTTCAGATGTATCTTAGGGTCGTTCTATTGTATAAACAAAATATTATCTCGACTCATGAACCTGAATTTTTTTTGCATTCTAATGGGCTTCATATCGTGTATCAATAAATAAAATTGGACTAATTAATACTGATTTTTATTTTTTTCTATTGAACCTTTTTCTCTGGTATTAAAACGGATTGTACGTTTTCAAAAATGCGTAATTCGATTTTGATGAAACTCGATATACTTTATTACTACACTTCATTAAATATTTGCCAAAAATATAAAGTTGGAACATTCAATAGTTTTTCAGATATGCGAAGTTGATGGGTGGCTGGCTCGGCTCTCAATACTGGTATTGAAACAGATTGTACGTTTTCAAAAATGCATAATTCGATTTTGATGAAACTCGACATACTTTGTTACTACACTTCAATAAATCATTGCTAAAAATTTAAAGTTGGAACATTCAATAGTTTGAGATATGCGAGGTTGATGAGTGGCTGGCTACGCGCTCAATACTAACATTTAAAGTTTAAATCATTTCTAAATATGCCGTGGATCCCTATTTTTATTTCGTGGACCCCTAAATTTTGTTTACGCTGTCGTGGACCCCTTGAAAGTTGCCATGGACCCTTGGGGGTCTATGTGGACCACTTTAATAATCACTGCTCTAGACTGTTATTCTAAAAATATAATAAATTTTTCATTCTGTCAAAGAAATATTTCGCTTGTTTTAGGACGATTACAACTACGAAAGTCAATTAAATCTGATGCAATCGTTGTAGTTTGAAAAGAAGGATTTGGAAGGGTTAAATATCACTTTATTAAGTTTGATCAGTTATCTTTTACGTATATAATATCCTATTCAAAATATATTTCAACTGAGAACGTATATTCTAAATTCAATGTACACACGTTCGAATATATAATATATTTCGCCATAAATACAAACATCAAAAACTGCTTATAGATACAGGCGGCGTACAGTGCATGGCGCCCACCTGTGCAAAACGGCAAAACGCGCTCCGGTTGCTATCGAAACAATTTCTTGCGGCCGGACCCGAATGCGAACTTGTGTAATTATAATAATCGATGTTTCCGTCACAGATGAACGGTGACAAAAACTATTTATTCATTTGTATAACACGGGTTGGGAATAATTTGAAGAAAAAAAAAACACATGTGTTCGGACGTATTTTTGTTTTATTATATTGGCCATGAAGGTGAAAATCTTCATGGCATTGAGCTTTTACACGGAATGGTTACTACGCCTGATAGAGGGGGTGTGCGGAGTGTTTTGATGGAACTAATTGTTCACTTCTAAAAGTAAAGTCCACGAAACTACATATATAATGAATAATAAATAAATATATCTTTTTTCATCCTAACTTAGTGACAAAACAGTGATTGTAATAAGAACTGCAGCAAATATATACAAATACAAAACAAATCGGTGTTTAATATAGTCCACAGCTACAAGGGTTCAATTATAATCCAACAACCTAAATTATCGAAGAAGAATTTTAATAAATTATATAATTACGTGGCAACTACAACATGATCACAGAAATTTTATATATAAACGGATATAAATATAAATACATTTTAAATCTTACATCATTAACTTTCCCTAGGCTAAGTTAAAGTAATCGCAAAAAAAAGAAAATTTCTGAAAAAATTAATTTCATGTGGCTCCTTGATAAGAGCTTGGTCATTTCCACAGAATCCTTATCTCAGACAACTTGATATCAAGTAGCAGTGATATTAATTTTTACATAAACTTACAGATCGAATTCATGTGAAAATTTAATTAAATTTACATTCAAAAAAATCCAATATATACAAATATTTCTAATTTATTTGTGTAATTCAGAAAATACCAGCAATTTGCCCCAGGATTTTTTGTTTCATTTATACTTGAAAAAAATAAATTCATACGATGACATCTGGCGAAAGTTGGTGACAACTGATCTCTGCATTTGAAATTAGGTATTCGGATATAAATATCTTTTCTTTTTGAAGATAAATATTTTTTTATCGAAATAAAACCTCGTACTTTTTGCCTAAATATATATAAGTCAAACTTTTGAAAGATGCCACTTTTAAATACATGTGTTTAAATATGGAAAAGGTAATTTGTACAATGTACTTTTTTTCATTAGGAGAATTCTAGAATATAAATGACAGAAAAATAGATCGATTGATAGCAATATTGGTGTGTTCTATTATTGGTTAAACCTAGTTCACAAAATTATGATCTCGCATGCTTATAAATCACCTAATTTATACTAATTATACAACTTAATAAATATAATAAATACTAGGAACAACTGAATTAAATTTGGAGAGCTACAACGTTGCTCAAACATTTTTCGAATTGCAAGTAATAATTTTTTACAATGTTATAATATCAGTTGTGATGTTTTTTTATAATTACTAAAACAGGTTCGTCTTTTATTTGTTAAAAAAATAATTTTATACATACTCCATCTCAGTCAGAGTGTCCGATTTGAATAATTCAAAAAGCATTTTGCTTGTATTGATAAAATGAAGAACTGGTTCAATTTTTGGGAAGGCAGGACTAGTGGTTTCCATGGAGGTTCCAGCAATTTGCCTTAAGGCATGATGTCATGCACCATTAGCATACATTTATTTCACAGATCCCAAATGTAACTTTAACTGAATTCTTAGTCAGTTTTAAGTAATCTTCTATTATTTGGTGCATAAAAACGATAAATATTAATTATGAATTTTATTAAGTTGTAGCAGATATCCTTAAAGTTTTATTTTACCAATTAAATCTATATTTGATAATATTGTCTCAAGGAAATAAATTTCGATGAGGTATAGGCGAGCCGTGCGTCGTGCCGCAAAAAGTCACGGATCGTTCTCATGAATACGAGATCATGTTTGGAGTGGCGCTTCTCCATCAAAACATGGGCACTCCTTATTGCGATGGGTATAAATCGATCTCGACTACCCACACATATGAAAAACTTCCAACGATTCCGATCAGAAGCTTATGTAATAGGGCTGTCAATGTAGGACAGAATTGCTACAACCTGAACCGTTATTATTGAAAACTTAGTCCTTATTTTCACAGAACAACGTTTTCTTTTTCTAGAAATATTATGAAACAATCTAGTAATTTATAGGTTTTTTAAGAGATGGTTGTTCAGAAGGTAAAACGGTAGTTCTGTCTAGTTGTTATAGGGAAAAGTCCCGTAACGCCGGACGGCACCAAGGACCGGACACTCTATTTAACACGTATTATTTAAGCGAGTATAAATCTTTTCATTTCAAAATACAAGTGAAAGGGGCGCGCGGGCACACAGGTGCAGGGTCATGCGCCAAGACTCAACTGTAACGCACACGGCCACGGCGGTAGCGACCCTTTGCTGTTTTAAGCGCAAAATCACGGCGTCACCTAAATATCAATTGAAGTAATTCTAGCATATTTATGCATTTACATTTAAGTGGTATGCAAAGATAAAAGTTGTACTTGATTGTTATCCGTAAAATGGTTGAATATCATTAGATCTTTTAACCAATTTTAGTAGGTGCCATCAAATGAACGAAAATGTCTGTCCCTTAGCACCGGACACTAAGTTGTTCCTTAGTGCCGCACAGTAAACATATTGATATTTCTTGTGAGAATTTACGTAATTTATTCTAATTATTTAATTCTATTCTGTATAAGTGCTAACAGTCACTACATACGCACATTTTTCGTATTTTTTAGTCAAAGAATGAAAAGCTTATAAATGCACTATCTAAGAGCATCGGTGTGGCCCAGCTAAAAGGGTGGATGAATGGTGACTTTTTTGCAATATCTAAGAATATTCGTCAAAGACACATGTGCAGACATTGCAGAGCGTGGAGATGGCTACATATGTGATCAATGCAGGTTATTTTGAAATGTCCGGTACTAGGTGCCACTGTTTAAAATCATATTTTTTGGTACCAAATTTTGATTGATAGTATTAATTATTTTTTAGCAAAGATTGCGGTTTTGTTAATTTAGTTTGATTTTTAACTTTGTTATCTAACATAAATCATAATTTAATAAACATTTCGTAAAATATTTTTTATTTATTTATAAATAACCTTAGGTGTCTGCCACTTGGGGACTTCCCCCTACATATAGTGTCAATGGCTGTGACTTTGCCGCAATATGTGTATTTCGAAAATAGGCATATAAGTATTTTTTTCAATAATAAGTTATTTATATTACAATCGACATTTCTGTCCAACCCTATTATAAAACCCCCTTGGCGAGCATGTCGACTCTTACTTGTCTTTACAAAAACTAAACTCCTTTGCCGGTAAAAATCTCACAGTCTATTTTCATCGACCCGCTCTATGAATAAACCTGAATTCTCTTCCTTTATGAATAGCTATAAGAAGAATGCGATAGTATAAAGTATAGATATCAAACAACTGACGTGAAATTCTATATTGCTATTGTGTACTACCGTAGCTTATTTCTCGATATATCGTTGAGGCTGATTCTGCAAATAATAGAATAGAAACGAAAGATTTTTTGATGATTTAAAATTTTGCTTTATTTTGCCAATCGAATTTTACAGATCCGTGAAATAAGTTGAAATATATTAGGTTGGAGAAAAAGAAATCCATTATTTTTGGTTTAAAATTTTGGTTTATTGATTTAAACTGTTTTATGGTCTATTTTTAGCTCCTATACGATGTTACAACTGCTAACATGCCGGTCAACTTTAATCATTTCTGTGGTTTTATCGACATTTTCGATGACCGGCCTACCTGTGCGAGGTGCATCTTTAATATAAAAAATTCCTGAACAAAACTTACTTATATATATATATATATATATATATATATATGTTTAATTTGAGTTTAATATTCGGGCGTAACATCAATAAAAATAATATTTTTATTGATGTTACGCCCGAATATTAAACTCAAATTAAACATATATATCAACATCAAATTCAAGAATATTCAAAAATATATATATATATATATATATATATATATATTCCAAACTATAAATCCAATAAATAAACAACAATTTTTTTTGCAGATGTTCAATTATGATGTTTTGGAACTAGATATGTTCCATCATCAGGTATCTTCTGTCAATAACATTTTGACTAACTCTATTAATGGCGAGCATACAGAATATTATGTAAAAAAGTTTAAAAAAACTTAGTAATAGAATTGAGACTATTTGTTGAACTATGAATTTAACTTTTCGATCTTAGGACCGAGATCAAACCTATCAACATACAATAAACTACAAAACCATTTTGAAACCGACATGGACATATGGCAACCAGTTCTGGGGCTGCGCTAGTAAAACTGAAATCAAAATAATTTAAAAAAATCAAGAAAAAGTCTTAAAAATCTGCTTATCAGCGCTTAAATGTGACCCAAACTAGCTAATACACCAAGATACCAATATGTTCACCGTTGCAGAAGAAATAGATTGGTTTGCAAACAGACATAAAGATAGATTGACGTCTCAATCAAATGGCGAAAAACCTGCTGGCAGTAAATATTTCAAGGAGGCTAAAACGAATGACATTTAAATTGAAATCTACCTTTTTTTTTGTAGAAAAACCTTTGTACTTTGTATTTGAAGTAAAAGTTTCACTGGCTACTTCTACTATTGTCATTTATTTCCAATATGTAATTTACTAGATGTAAATAATGATGTTAAATTTACTAGATGTAAATGAAGATGTTAAAATTACTAGATGTAAATTTACTAGATATACCATTGTATACAAAATTCTATAAACAATAATTTCCGGAACTATCGTCGAGTAAAAACTTGCGTAGACCCATACACCCGTGACGACGAGAGGTGGCCAGTGGCCGGTGGTCGTTGGTCGGAGGCTCCCCGTGGCGTTTGTACGACAATGATGGACCGTGTGCGCCGCCGTAAAAACGCTCGAATCATTATTAGTCCGCGTAATCCCATTCGTATCTGTTTTTGTCCGTCTGTGCTGCGCGCTGTCCGTAATCTAATTTCAAGACGAACGGCCGAACCCCCATGCGGCCGATAATACACGCGATGCCGCATTGCACCGTGCCGGCCGAACGGTTCGTTCGCCTGAAAATTTTCAGAAGAAGACTTACATGTGCATTCTGAACAGATAAGAATAATGAACGCGAACGAAAACGGAAAGTTTAATGTAATTTGTAGTGAACGCTGCACTTACTGTGTAATGAGTGCACGCGAAATTTCAGAAATGCACAACTCTAGTTGGGCCACTGACGCGTTGATGCGACGAAACGCTTTTGTAACTTCTTCTGGTATTATAGCTTTGTCATTTATAATGATTATAGTATAATACTTTGTACTATATATTATCAGTTCTATGGGTGTTGAATAAACCTGAATAGGAATGACCCTATGATCATGCCTATTTTCACGATTTTCGTCGGACAGTTTAAGATAATTATATGGTAGGTTGCTTATGACGTTAGAAAGCTGCTATAAAATTATTTTGTTCGTAGTGCAAATAGTTTTTGTGAAATACGCATTTGAAATATGCAAAAAGTAGCAAATGTTTTTTAGCGAATATCTCGCGAATGGTTAAGCTCACGGACACGTGGGGACGGAGACTTGTGAGTTCGAACTCTGCTCTGGACAACCGGACATCGTGAAATAGCAATGTCTATTTTCATTTAAAATCATAAATCAACTAATGGTGCATGGCATCGTGTCTTGAAGCAAATTGCTGAAACTTTCCGTACCAAAAATTTAATCATTTTAAAAAAGCTTTAGACTATTTTGAAAACTTTAAAAAAATTAGATTTCTGAAAACTTTGAAAATAAAATGACTTTTTGGAAAATTCGAATTTTTTTCTTATATTTTGAAAATGTTTGATAATTTTGATTTTTTTTTGTTATTTTTTAAATCGAAATTTCACAATTTTCATATTCAGAAATATTTAACACTGTTATAAAATTCAAAATGCGATACTCAACAGATGAATTTCATATAACTGAGTTTTCCTGTTGTTTTCTCTATTTTTTCGCCGAGGTACAAACTACTTTTATCAGTCTCAGCCGTGTTTTTCTCTTAAAATTTCCGTGTAACTTTGAAAATATTCACCGGCATATTATGATTTTTTTTGTATATTTTTAAATATATGTACATTCACAAAAAATAATAAAAAAACGATATTTTGTAAATCGTAACTGTATATGACCCCTTTAATGCGCCAACTTTTCAGAGTCAACCGATTTAAAAAAAATTAAATTCATAATTCAACAATTCTTGAAAGCTTGGGGAATTGTTTTATTTTTAACTGTGGTTCTAGAATTGTTGTATACGGGTAGGGTTCCAAAATTTAAATAAACAAAATTGATAAAAATTAATCACAATAACCAAAAAAATGGTCATAATTTTACCCAATTTTTTAGTTGCACTTAAAAGCTCATAATTTACACACAACGTGAGATCTTTTTTAAATTTTTTTTCGGAACAGTTAAGTTCGGGACAATAGTATCACCCTCGTTGAAACTTGGCGTCAAGGTCTGGAACACCCTGTATATATATATATATATATATATATATATATATATAATTTTATGTTTAATTACCTGAGTATAATTCTTAAAACGATACAAGTTTAATATATGATTTTCAGAATAATTATTACAACCGTCACTCCGGTAACATCTGAACAAAACATACAGACAATATAATAAATACAATGGTGAAGTTAACAAAAGTTTTACTTCTGCCTGATCTTGTGTTTGTGTTCAAACTTTGTAAATTAAATACACAAGAAGATAACGCGGATGAAATTATTTAATTAGTCCTACGGACTCACTTAGTCTTGACATACAAAATTACGTATAAAATCATACACTGTTTAATATTTGGTTGTGATTTTAATTAAGACCAACGACTTTTGATAAAATTAGCATTTACCATTTACTTTGAATCACAACTTGTATCAAAATATAACATATATTTTTGTAATATATGTATCAAAATATTACTCAAAAATAAACAAACGGACATGTCATTATAAATTTTACATTTTCTGAATTTGCTAAATAAAAGTCTAAAAAACAGCTCAAATAATTATTATATGACAAATATAAACTTCATAAAATTTGTATACTTTTGTGCAGTACTAAATCTTACACGATGTTTCTTATTTTGATCAAGAAATAATTATTCTCCATTATATTCTATTTTGCATTTTATAACAATGAAAACATCGTTCCAGAAAATTTAGAAAAAAACTTTTCTTTTTCTTACTTGCCTGTTTTAAAATTAAGATTTAATAATGGCGATTAATTAATCTTAATTTAGTTAATTCTAATGAATTTTGTTTGTCAAATATTTATATACAACTCTTACGACCTAATGCTCTCACAACAGTATACACAAATTGATTGTACCATAATAATATTATAAAGAGCTCTTCATAAAGAATTACATGGACCTTTTTCGTAGGTCTGAGATTTAAAATATATTTTCGTCGACCGTGTATATATAATATAAAATAATCGTTTATTGTACGGTCATTATTTTTCTATAATGCCGTGTCCCTGCATGCCGGAGACTATTATAATCTTAGATCACATCTCATAAAATTGTATATGGTTCGGTTACATTTCTCATAGTCCGCCAGGCGTACGGTAAAGGAGGCCATACATAACCCGCTCGTTTATTTCGCAGAACCTCAGCCTAACGTATCCCATAATGGGACCGAGGCCTATACATGCGTTAGTAATGAACCTAATCAGCCTGGATATGCAAAGTCCGTTTGATTCATAAAATTTATTCCCCTAGAAGGTAAACCCATTTAACTTTGTTCATTCGAACGGAAAGTTAGAGACACACCTAAGACGAGTCACAGTTTCATATGTGTCCTGAAACGGTTAAATATATTTCTACAAATAATGAGTATAGCACTTCAGGGTTTTATGTTTCACTTCGTATCATATTGAAGCGCAATTTTCCACATTTTTACAAAAAAAAATTATAATAGTCAAGTGGTTATAGCTGTGGACGCCTGATCAGGTACAAAAATATATATGGATATTAAAATTATAAATACCAAGAGAGGGCAATTGTATCTACTATTTATCATCACGAACATCAAATGGTTTGTTTATAAGTTTGTGTCGTTACAACGTAGCATTATTAATCTATAGTAGTTAAAATTATTTGATCAAACTACCTGGAATTCTATAAGCGCGTCGACCCGGGCGCCAACGCACCGGGTCGTCATCCTTGCTTGTTCGTGATGCTGAAAAGTGGAGTTAACACCTGTGCTTTAGTATTTTATAACCGAGAGTAACAAGTGATTTCTCCACATTTTTGTGTCGCGTTTAATACAGTTAAGATTTATTTTATTATAATTAATTCTATTGTCTGGATGGATGCCTCTTTGTATATATATATATATATATATATATATATATATACATATTTGTGTGTATATGTGTGTTTGATCCCATATAATATCAGTAAAATATTTCCCTTTTCGTCGATTTGAAAAATGCGAAGGCCTAATGGCATAACATATATTGATAAAACACCTCATCAGTGGATCATCGGTAAAAAATGTTAATGGTGCAGAAGTGAAAGGTTATCCGCGCTCACATGAAAGTAATGTCTATTTTTGCTTTATCGAACATTTTTTATTTTATAATACAAATACATACATACGTACACACATTTATGTAGGTATTTATTTTGTAGTTTGTTTTTCTTTTAGATTTTTTGCTCGTTGCACAAAACTAATTAATATCTATCTATCCATGTTTGTTGCCATCAATTGATATTGACCTGAATTAGCCCTAGGATTTCTCTGTACATTTGCATTCGCGCAATTGTAAATTTTGCGGTGCTGGCGAATCCCACTAATTGAGCTTTACATTTGTCGAATAACTCTCTTGGTTGTGTTTGAAGAGTGTACTCACGAATTACAAATCAATTGAGGTAATAGAGATTGCCACAATTGCGAATGCAAACGTATTAATTTGCCTAATTTAGAATTTTCACATTTGTGAGATTCATACGGTTTGGATTAGATTGATTTTTATCATTTTGTTATATATGATTATATGAATTATTTGCTACAATTATGTACAAATGGATTTACAATAGTTTGGCGCTGCAATCTGACGGTAACATACCTGCTGGGTAAACATAATTTTATAGTGTATAATTTTTAGATGTAAGTAAGGGTAATGGTATGTAACTTATTACATATAAATTTGTTGAAAAAAACACATTGATAATATCTAAATTTATTTTCTGCGGTTTGTTAAAATTTGAAGAAATTCCCAAAAGTTATTACAGTGACAGTTTTTTTTATCAATGCACTGAATGGTATAATATATATTTTTTTATATGCATCAGAGTTTTTGGTCGAATTAAGGCTAACTTATTTTAACCCCTGATTTTAACCATCACACCACGACGGATATTTATACTTGTTATAATATTTTTTTCTTTACAGGTGTTTGCCGATTCTGATAGTTAATTAGAGAATGCCGCAAGAAATGTAAGTTAAATAATCATTAATTTTATATTCATATATATATATATATATATATATATATATATATATATATATATATATATATATATTAATTTAGAAATATGAACAAACAACACTCTTTTTTGCACTAATTTATTAAATAATAATTTTACAAACGTTTCGACGTTCGTCTTATCATCAGTGTCTTATAATTTAAAATCTAAAATATGGAAACTTAAATTAGCATTATGTGTTATCCGTTACAAGTCGTTCATTATACTGCCCCACCAACGATCGTCGGAATCTGAATTCTCTATCAAGGTCAACTAGATGAGTCACGAAGTCAATCGTGAGTCATCGTATCAATCGATGAGTCAACGTATATACTATAAAACTCCTAGGTATATTTCGTGCTTATTGTAAGAATCGGTGTGGTGGTATATAACAATGGGTACATAAATCGTAGTTGCGTTTAACATTAGACAACTCCATTATTATCAACATTCATTATCCTGGTGAAAATGTTTGAAATTTTCCTGGTCGATCCTTGGTCGTCTGTACTGTGTCGACTACTATGTAAACCGGTTTGCAAACACGTGTTCGGCCACAGACGTAGCGTCGGCCCGTGTATCGTCGCCGATACGACGCTTTGATGCAGAACAACGCCGCAGTCGGAAATCTGCGAACTGTGCCCCGGCGGGCTGCTGGCTCATTGTGTTACAACGTCCGGATCTAAACAACGGCTGTCGAGACTATACAATCACGACTTTGATAGTTGAACGGCAACATATGAATCATCTGCAGGTTTACACCGTATCAACAATAACTGACTCAGATACCTGAATTGATGTATTGAAATTAGATTTCGAGTTTTTGATGTATGCGTACTAGATACGGTTATGATTGAGGTACTTCATTTATTGAATCTACTGACCGTACGTTAGGGGGCGTCCATTAATCATGTGAGCCAATTTCTAAGAATTTTTGAACTCTCCTCCCACTTGGTGATATTTAAAATTACCCCTTCCCCCCACCAAACCTCACGTGTACTTTTGGTACATAGAAAAAATCGTATAATTTTTGAAGTATTTTAGATTTTTTAGATTTTTGATGTAAAACTGCTTCAGGCGCAACTTGGGAGTAAATCTGTGAAAATGCAACGGAAGTTGCGTTACGCCCGAACTGTTTGTCATTCCCTCTCGATGAAATCAACGTGTCGAGTGAATAGAGAATTTTCGGTGTATGCGTACCGGCGTACATCAACTAGGAGATCGAAATGCAATTAGATTTTAAGGCTAAATCGTAGTACAAATATTGATTTAATGAAAAATGCCTAAATCAAAAGAATATTTTACCCTGTCTCTCGTAATTATAGGGGGAAGTCATCTAATGGCGGACACCTAAGGTTTTTTTATAAATAAATCAAAAAATATTTTATGAGATGTTTATTAAATTATGATTTATGTTAGATAACAAAGCTAGAAATCAAACTAAATTAACAAAACCGCAATCTTAGCTACAAAATAATTAATACTATCAATCAAACTTTGGTATAAAAAATATGATTTTAAACAGTGGTACATAGTACCGGACATTTCAAAATAGCGTGCCTTGATCACATATGTAGCCATCTCCACACTCTGAAATATCTGCACATTTGTGTTTGACAAATATTCTTAGGTATTGCAAAAAAATCACTAATTATCCACCCTTTTGGTTGGGCCACACTGATGCTCTCAGCTGGAGTATTCATCATAAGATTTTCATTCTTTGACTAGGAAATACGAAAAATGGGTATATGTAATGACCGTTAGCACTCATATAGAACAAAATTAAATAAATTACGTCAACTCTCATTACAGCTGCTCAAAAAATAAGATTGTATCGCCAGCGAAAAAGTAAAAAAAATACAAGCAGTCAATGAATGTATGTTAATTATAATTACATGAAGTTCTTCAAGCAGAATTACATAATGAGTGAAATTTGAGGTAAAAAATAAATACACGAGAATTATTACTAGACCCCACTCCCCTACGTGATAATGCGTGATTTTTTGTAAAACCCCCCTCATCTTTTAAGGCTCACGTGGCTAATGGACGCCCAATTATGCTATTTAGGGTAATGTTACGGGTCTATTTCGCATGAATTGGTAATAACAACTGTCAAATTGCTAAGTATTTGGTTTCTCACACATAAAAAATAACCGCACAAACGTCAAATAACAATGTTGTCATAAGTGTATTTTTCTGATGTCCCAGATTCCATTTGCTCTTCAGTAGATTTTTAATTTTCGACTTATAAAAACTTCTGAATTTTGAGAAAAATTGGGAAAAAATTATGCAGACATTTATTAATTAATATATCGTTTTATTCGCATTATTTTTGAGAATCTTTTTCCAAATATATTTATATAGGCACATTCGTTACTGAAAAAATATTTGAAAACTGTTCGGCATATTCATAATAAAATTAAATATGCGTAATTAAAATTTTTAGTGGGTTTGTAAATGAATAAAATATCTGTAATATATTTCACATTTTTGTGGATTTGTAATTCAATAAAATATTTGTAATATAATAATGAACATTTTAGTGAATTTGTGGTTTGGAAATAAAAAAAAAATTGCCTCATACATTAATGCTGAATATATTGCCATTCGTGCATCTGAACAAAATAGTCGATTGATTTCAGTTATACTGGTAATAGGAAAATAAACAGTATTGTTTGAGAAAATTTTTTAGAAAATATCTTATATAATTTTCATTGTATGATCTTAGTTTACCAAATTGATTTTACCTTGTTGACAGTTGACTTCGTGCTCTGTAACTAAGTTCAAAGGCGATTCTCATATACATCTTCTAATTCCAAGAGTTACCTTGAACCCAATCCGTAATCTCGTAGCAAAATTCAAAATTCCGTCAGGATTCCAATTTTCCGCATTAATATTTTGGTCAGTCCTTTTGACTTCGGGGATGTACATTAGCATCAAAGTGGATGGTAGTGGCGTCATTGTCCCAATGCAATATCCGAGCATTGCATGCATACATATTTCAAATTTCATTTACAATTTTCGCTGTTTGCATCCAGAGCCAGAAAGCCACAAGCTAAAGGTGACTGTCTCGAATCCCCACAGAGAATGCCATTTCACAGCATTGTGCGCAAATAGTATACTATTAACGTCATACACTGTTTCGTATTATGAAAACTTTCAAACTATGATATTTGAATGTTTTATATACACATCTATCTATGTAGATTTGGACGAAATATATTTACTATTGGCAAAATTTCGAATTTAACTAAATCGGTTTGCAAACAAGGTGGTGCAGATTATTGGTAGGGTAAATAGTAATAGAACCATGGTATTGAAAATGCTACAAGATCTTTAGGTTTTCTTTCAGTCTATATTAGTTTAAGAATTATTAATAATTGTTGAAGTTTTTAACAAAAGATTTTCATAAATTTACCTTTACACCTATTCCAAGTGTTTTTTTTTGAGAACGTGAAAAAATTTGAAAAATTGAAAAAACAATTTTTAGGTATAACTTAGCGACAAATGAATTAAAAGTGAAAATTCGTGACATTTTTTATTGAAAATTAGACGCTCTGCAGCATTTTTGAAAAAAAAAATCATGTAATTTCCATACGAAACTTTGAATTGCGCTCTATCTAAAAGACAATATTAAGAGCTAAAACTTTCAGAGAATTGTTTTTTATCAATTTGGAACCATTTGAGCCCTTGGAAGCAAGGAAATTCAAAAATGTCCATATTAAGGACCACCCTAATACACACACACACACACACATATATATATATATATATATATATATATATATATAATGAATATAAATTGTTTGTTAAATACAATTGAAAGTTAAGTTCAATTTTTATTATATTCTAGAAATTATTGTCTTGATACTAAGTTCAAAGATATTACTTATATCGATTGCAAAACTTTATAATAGAAAATATTTATTATAATAACGGCTTTAGATCTAGCTGCTATTTATTATAAAAAACTTTTTCATATTTATGACAGAGACTTTTAACTTTGAGTACTAGCTCATCTTATTTGTAGATGCTTCAGTGAACAATAAACTTTTTAAAGACGCATTATGAATAATTCGTCCTATCAAACTATACCCTATTGGATTTATCAATTTATCGCATCATTTACCAAAATAGCATTTAATTATAGCAAATGAAATGTTATCGTAATTAATCAAGCGTTGACTTCAAATCCTGCGAGATTTTCTCCCGGAAAACAAGTATGTGATATATTAAATGTACGACAGAGTTACCTAAATAACAATGTTAAGTTTGGGGAGATACCTTCACCGAGAAGACGAGCAAATTACGCAAAAGATTTACACGGGGAAACGAATGTCAAATCAACTCGTCACTCAAACAGAACATCTAGGAGTTTAATTAGGATTGATTCGATTCTGCTGAAAGGCGGAAAAGCGAACAAGGTAACGTTAAGTGGGGAAAAGTAATAAAAATACCAGTACAACTAACAATATACGCCATATGTTATAGGATTTTTTTATGCATGGGAATGCTTTCTTTATAGAAATATTTTAATATATAATATTTTTGTTTTACATATAAATAGCCAACAACAAAAACAAAACAAACAAAAAAAATGCTTTTCTCAATGCTAAAAATTAAAATAATAATTTTGTTTAATACCGTTAACTGTTGAATATTCAATTTGTAATAGTATACATAAAATATATATTCCGTTTCATTTTGGTCGCCGCAATACTCTTCCGAAACGGTTTGACCGTTTTGATTTTTTATGAAATTTTATAATCAGGTTTTGGATGAATGAAGATTGTCCAACATCTATTTTGACATCCCTACGTGATAAGGGTTAGTTATCCCTAAGATTTTTTATCTTCCCGAATGAAAAATTCATGATTTAGTAAAAAAATAATTTTGTTTTCTCAATGTTTCAAGTTGTTCTGCATCGAATGAGACCTAAGTATGTGTGTGTGTTTGATTTTTCAACGATTTCAGATATTTAAAAATCATTCGATGTAACTCGGTAAGGACGAACGTTTGTTTTTACGTTCACATTTTAGCCCGCAATTCTAAATCGATTTTAAAAATTCAATAACTGTTCGAAAAATATTGGTTGTCAATAGACCTGATTAGTTTTTGAAAAGATCCGCTGGCACGTGTTCTTGTAATTAACCACTGAAAAATTTTCTTTGACAATTTCCATGGATCATGGTCCTATAGATCGTACTAGAATAATCGGGCCCTACGACAAATTGCTTTATTTTGAAAATTCGTTCAAATTTGAAAAAAATTAGTGCTTTTTTGGCGTTTGTTAAAATTAGACATTTTGTCGAAGTTTTCTCAAAAACGTCTAAACCTTTCAAAACTTTAATAAATAAATTTGTTGTATCTCGATGAGGACTATCGTTTCTCAGTTTGTGCGATGATCGTTCGACCCGTTTCTTTGTATTTGACAAAAAAGTATGAAATTTTTTGTCCACGTTTTAGGCGGCGTTCATTAATCACGTGAGCGAGTATTTAAGGATTTTTGGACCTCTCCTCCCCCTTGGTGATATATGGTGATATTCAAAATTCAATTTTATACTTGATGTTACGCTTTCCAAGAAATTGATTATTTATATATATATATATATATATATATATATATATATATATATACGTGTGTGTGTATGTGTATGTATGTATGTATACTACTACTACTACTATACACTTATCTTGAAAGTTGCCTATACTGCGAAAGCAAGCTCCTAAACCAACACGATCTTAATATTTTATTTAATAATGCACATGAAATGCTGGAAGTCAAAATCAAAGAACTTTTCCCATACGAAACGATTTCAGCATTAGGTTCCTAGGGACCGTACGCCCTGCGCGTTCTACTCTACTTCAGGTTTAGCGGCAGAATCTTGGTTG
Source organism: Ctenocephalides felis (assembly GCF_003426905.1). Classification (NCBI taxonomy): domain Eukaryota; kingdom Metazoa; phylum Arthropoda; class Insecta; order Siphonaptera; family Pulicidae; genus Ctenocephalides; species Ctenocephalides felis. The sequence continues at coordinate 186,964,879 of NW_020538040.1, forward strand.
AATATATCAGAAACGAACGGGTGGTTTGCGAAGAAAAATTGTCGGATCGTGTCGAAGACGTATTTCATATATCTATTTGAGATTCGACGAAATGTCATTTGCTCCGGTGATACGAATCGCGAGGCGTGTGACAGTTCATTTTACGACGTTCGCTCGTCGCTCGTGATCCGCAAATATCATGCATTCAAAATCCGTATATTAATGAACGGCGTGTCATCCGCCGGCCGGATTCAATCCGGCATCGCCTGCAGTTATTTTGCGCCAATCTACGTTCTATTCCGCGTCCGTTGCGACCGATGCGTCCGAGCGGAGCGAATGCTCGCCGGCGATCGGCGCTTTCGCGTTCATGTCATTAGCGGGAACGATGGGCCTTCGGGGTCTCTGGAACTATCACGGTAACGGTATACGTTGCGACCGACGGGATGATAAAACGCACCAATTGCGTTTCATCGGTTTTTGATAACTTAGAAATAAAAAAGTAATTTTTAGATGGATACATTATTATTTTGTTTGCTATATATACCTACCCATATAAATAAATACTCTTGAACACTCTTGAAATATTTTACTCAATATTGATACTACTATTTTACGGAGGATATATGTATTTGCTTGTTTCTATATAGAGAAAGAGAATGATTACTCCATATATTGAGAATAATAAATAAAACCCTAACTAGTGGAACATGGCATCGTGTCTTAAGGCAAAGTGTTGGAACTTTCCGTATCAATAATTATTTTTTTTTAAAAATCTTAAGATTTTTGATAATTTTGAATTTTGGATGTGTGTGTGTGTCGGTATGTATGGATACAAATTTCCAGTCACGTTTTCGGGCGCACGGATCAACCGATTTGAATGGTTCAAAAAACATTCGATTCCTATTGATAGGGAAAAGAGGTGAATAGTTTTTGGCAAAGGCAGGTCCAGCCGTTTCATAGATACGGAGCAAAGAGTGCAGAAAATAGAAATAGAGTTTTTGAGCGAACGGAGTATCCGATTTGAATGATCTAAAAACATTCAATTAGTAATGATCGGGAGAAGTGTTTATTAGCTTTTGGCAAAGGCAGGCCCAGCCATTTCGAAGATACGGAGCTAAATATGTAAAAAATGACAATTTTTGAGAGCGTCCGATTTAAATGATTCAAAGAACTTTCTGCTTGTCTTAACAAAATAATTAATTTTGGAAAATAAATATTTTTGTGTCAACTTTTTTTTTTCAAAAAAAAATTTTTTGTATATTGCAAATAATTCAGATTACATTTTTAATTCGGACTATAGTTTTAATATACTCTAAACAAATAATTTCAACTTTGCAATTCAGTTTATATAATTCTTATAAATATTAGACATTGTTACAATATTAATAATAATCTATTTGGAAACATTCAGTATTTCTCGAACGTTTCGTTACGGTACGGGAAGTTCCAGCAATTTGTCTATGCCAGCACGATGCCATACACTAGTTTTATTGTTAATTCATAGCTGCTAAATGATGGCACACATTTTGTGTCTAAACTTAAATACGCTTTATTCTTCATTGCATTTTATTTTCGAGTTATTGGCTCCTACCATTTTAAGAGCATGTTTCCAGCAAAAAAATCTATGAAATAAATAAACTACTATACAACAAAAACATCAGTTTTTTTCAAAACTCTACAACTTATGTATGAAATGTAAAATTCATCGATCAGTTTTTTATTAAAATATTTTTATTAATATATATATATATAAAACCTTACCTTTATATGTAAAAAAATTGTTCAATTATTTTTATTGTAATATTACAATCTTGTATATTTTGACAAGACGTTATCATTATTGATTTTCTTATGATAAATATATTATTCACCTTTGTTGAAGTCACAAAGTTGTCTCACACTCTGTCGTGAAAATTAGATTTTATTTATAAAGTTTTATTGCAATCATTTTGTTCGTGTTATTTATTATTGGATATAGTCTTATTCTGAACAATAATTCTAGTGTCTAAATTTTATTTATGATATTTTATGCAACTTTAACATTAAAGATTTTCTTGAGCTTATGGACAAATTTAAATATCACTTAAAACGAATATTGAAGTGTGTCTACCCCTAACATTTGTCCTGATTTTTTCTTGAATTAATTTTTTGTACTTAAAGAGGTAAATTGAAAAATACACACAACATTAAATTTGCACTCTTCTTCTAATAACTCTTGTTTTGTAATAGACATTTTAGTAATTTAATTATTTTTCATTCCACTTTTTGTCAGAGTGAATTCACCGAAAATTAATTCAGGTTTTTTTTGACTTCACGGAAAAGCTTAAATTTAACCTAAAAAATAAGGTTATTGTATACCGAAATAACTTTTTTGATTATTTTTTTTACTTCATATTTCACAAAAAATTCATACTTTTAGGTTATAGTAGAATATGTGACAGTATTCCATATAGTAAACAAAAAAAAGTCAATCTAGTTCACAATCGAAAAACAATGTAATTAATTGAACAATTTTTTTGAATCTGAATATTATAAAAACACAAAAATTTGTAATTATATAATACAATCGTTATTAACATTCCAATTGAAAGTGCTTTTATAACAAGCATAACTGGTCCTTCAAAAAAGTCATAAAAAAACACATGCCTACTGTTTTAAATTTTTACCCTTCTAACAAAAACTTCTATTTTGCGTACTGTAATTTAGTAACTTTTTTGTTACTCTAGAAATTTTCTAGAAATACTTTAACAAAACAAAATTATTTATATTAAAAAAAAAATAATCCAAGACATCTATAACTCAATTTTGTAACGAGTGGTGTAAAATTAATTTGTTGCGTAAAGTTTGAACACGTTTTTGCAAGGTATGCAAAATAATAGTATACCTCTATAAATTTTATTAATATTCACTAATAATTTACCAATAACTATTGTTGCTCTGAACATATCAGACAAAAGTTTTCCTCTACCTAATTACACGTCAAAATCCATTATATTCAATAGCGCATACTTACGATTCCCATCGAGCTGAGTCCGATGTCCGGATACAAGTTGACCTAGCTCTTATTCGGCTAATGTTCGCTCGAATGACCTTTAGAAGTTTGTCCATGCATATGTACTCAATCACATGAGTTGATCTAGGAACAGAAGCTCACTCACATTTGACCTGTATGTCTTTAATTACATAAGCACGACGAAAGTTTACCGAGACTTAGGAATAAAATCTACGATATTGAGTATATACTAGTAATAGTTTGGAAAAAAATTGGCGTTTTATTCTTCAAGCTGGAATTGGAACTTGTAATTGTATGAACAACAAACATGAATACACACATAAACACACACACATTCACAGTTTTTTTTTTCAAAGGTATGCCAAAATGTACTGAGAGCGCTACCATGCGCAACACCGGAATGAATTGGTTTTGTAGAGGAGAGTTCTTCATTTTTTTTTTAATTTTAAAGGTTCTATTTGATAAATAAGATTCTAAAATTGTGAAATATTTTGGAAATGTTTTCTTTAATTTATATAATAATCCCATGTGCCGAACTTTGTCGAAGGCCTGGCTGATGTCTAGAAAAACTGCTATACAATTTTTTTTATTCAGGGCTGTGAGGATTGAGTTGGTTATTCTGTTGCATTGCTGTATTGTTGTAAACGTAATAATAATAATAATAATCTGTTGTATTGCTGTATTGTTGTAAACATAATAATATAAAAATGAATCTTTTATTTTTTTGCGTTTACCATAACTTAAAGTAAAAAACAGGGCTATTTATGATCGGTTTAAAATATGACTTATAGAGATACGTTACTACAGAAAGTCTGTCGGGTTCGCTATAATAATACAAATTTATGCTGGAAAACATAACAAAGCAACTGATAACTCTATTCTACCTTTGGTTATTTTCTGGGATCCGTTTGTCGAGTTTAAATCCGAAAGCTTTGCGACAATATTGACAGCCGAACAATGGATCGTAAAGGGCTTCTCGTGCACTTTAAGTTGCATTCTTTTATCTCCTTTCTCTTAGCGAAATGCACATACTTGTGTAAGACGCTATTATATAAGATTTTCTACATGGAGATATATATATATATATATATATATATATATATATAGGGTGTGCCAGAACTCAACGTCAAGCCGAAACTGGATGACAGAATTTATTGTAGCCATCACGATAAAATTCCTAAATAATTCAAAATTACGAGAGAGATAGGTAGTGGGCATGTTTGCTATGAGTGAGCGAGACAGATAGTGACTGAAATTGGTTAGCAAAAACTGGGTTACTTGAGGTTTTTATTTCTTCACTTGTTTTTAGTATGAAACTAGCAAGTATTGTACCACTTTCTAATACTCATTAATTATGCAAATTCTTAATAGCTTCTGCCAAAGTCGAGAAAAAATTTAATTTTTCAAAGTCGACAAAAATTTACAACTTAAACGCTTGATTTCACAAATGGTTCTCTTTCTAGTAAACTTGAGGCAATTGTGTCATTATTTTTGATTGTGGTTCTAGAAATGTTATTTAATATTTAATCAATACTGTCGCTCTGCTTCGGCTTGACGTTGAGTTCTGAAACACCCTGTATATATATATATATATATATATATGTGTGTGTGTGTGTGTGTGTTTACGTATGCATTCATATGTGTGTATGTTGATACTACTGGATGCATGCGAACTGCATGCAAATTCTCGCGCGGTGAGATAATATGAATTGAAATGCTTGCAAATCGATAGCAAAAAGAACACGCTTAAAGAAAATAAAATAAAGACATAACACTTTTTTCCAATAATATTACATACTTTTATAGAAACACTATCGATATTTATACCTGTGTAAAACAACAAATTTAATACTACATTGACACAATCAAATATATAGGGATGATCTCAATAATGTAATCAGGATGATTGATGACAAATATTTTTACATTAGCACTTACAATTTGAATATTATTGTAATTTACTCAATATGCAAATTAAAATGTATTAGACTTGCTAACTTCAAAATTATCAAATTTTTATTGTTTAAATCTTATGTTAATGATCATTATTAATTTTTTTTCTTTTTTGTGGATGGATCATAGGCCTATGAATTTTTTGGTGCTAGAAGTTTGTGTTTTCATAAAAAGATCCTATTCGCTAATTTTATATTTTCTCGACATTTCAAACCATTCAGAATCAAATGAGACCAAATTTGGAAAAAGCATATACATTTGTGTGAGTGTGAACAGATTTCCAAGTTTTTGTTTGATTGTCTGAATGATGGCATATATCAATAAAAAATGTTTCTTTTTTAACTTTTTCCAATTTGAGGGCTAAGCTACAAATTATTCTATAATACGCTTATAATACTCGGTTAAGATTTTTCTTTATAGATCCATGCGCACGAGCTGTTCTTTCCTAAAGTTTGAATAGTTGATTAATGATGACGAAAATGTTTTCATTTGTGTGCTGTAGCTGGAAAATAAAGCAATATTTTATACCTAAGTGTAAGAACTTAAAATTTTATTCGAACGTCGCTGGCAATGGCATCGCATCTATTACCCTGGATGGCTTCTAATGTAAAAATAATCGCACTCAAGAGCGCATTTCCTATCATTGTTTCTTTCGTATCGTTTTCGGCATGGATCCATCCGGAGAGATTTAAAATCACTTACATGTTTCCCATGGCGGGCTCAAACGAGAGAAAAATAAAATAAGCGCTGTGTATATATTTATAGACGTCGGTGCAAGGACGCGCGTCGCCCTTTTTATTTGATTGAGTTTTTTGTTTCTTTACGCGGCCGCCTACGATTGGAGACATAAAGTTACAGGAATAACACCTGGAACTTGCTGAAAAAATACAATGATTCCAATTAGTAGAAAGAGTACTTCTTTGGACAACTACCTGCCTCTTTGCACACATTGCTGAAATTGTTTATAGTCAAAGAAAAACTATGACATGTTTAGGTTTTCATTTTTCACTCTAAATTTTCTACAAAAAATTATCAAGTTTTTTACCATTCTACAATCTTAATTAGTTGCGCCAACTGTTGACAAATCTTGCCTATACACTTTAGTGCATTATTTAAAAGGAGGACCTCTCAAATTCGACCGATCTAAAAAAAAACTTAGGGCAATTATGTTATTATTATATTTATATTTATATTACGGATACAGGATTAAATTTAATAATTACAAAAAATGAATTATCCTAATTGAATTAATTACAGTAAAAATACAACTATTAAACAATATTAAGCCTAACATTAGTATTACCTAATACAAGAACTTGAAAAAAAGTGTTATAAAATTCAAATAATTTAATTAAGGCTAAGTAGATCTTGAGATTCTTCTTATGGTAAAAAAAAATCCTTTAAATATCCGTTATGCAATTTTTATTTGAGTCCCATTTCCGGAAAATAATAATTAAGAGCAGTATCAAAAAAAATATATATATAATATGAAAATAATTGTAATGATAAAATATTTAAAGTAGAAAAATGTTAAAATAATTTAAAACAAAAATTAGAAAAAGTATGGAAAAGGGAAAAAATAATTGTAATTGTTGGAAAAAAAAGTATCAATTATTATCAGTAGGCATTTCATTATCAAAATAATGTTTGAAGTCGAAATATTATTTTCTGTGGACTTAGAAATATTATTTCCAGTTACGTTTCCAAAATTGAAATAAACAAAATTTATAAAAATTAACCACATGGACCAAAAATTTATCAAAATTTCACCAAAGATCTAGGTTGCATTCAAAAGCTTATAATTTCCAAACAACGCGAGATTTTTTTTTCTAATTTTTTTGAAGACAGTTAATGTTAATTCTATCACCCTGTTTCTGTTGGATATTAAGTTCTGGGATACCCTGTATATGTAAGTAGTTGCTTGTACTACTAATTAGTTATATAGGCTTATAATTCAGAATTTCCTCTTCAGACTTGCATCTCACAACAGTGTTGCTTGTTAAATTCTTGCATCTAAATTTGTCTAAATCAAAAAGTTAGCTTAAACTATTTCATTGCTCTCTAAATGCTGTTTTTGAATAAAAACATTTTTATTGGAAATAACATCTCACACAAAATCATAATAAACAAAGTACATTTTTTATATTATGTATTTTCACACGTATCTTTCACATAACTTATTAATTTGATATATTGAAAAAATAGTCAACTTTTTCTAGATTTTAATAATTGTAGTACTAATACCAATTTAAATCGGTTTGACATAATTTTGTTTAAAAAAATTAAGATAGTAATTAGTTTCCTGCAATTGAAATGCGTTAGCAAAAATCAGGTTTTTGGTTTTTATATTTCTGCTCGTTTTTTTTTATGAAACTAACATGTATTGTATCATTTTCCAGTCTTGTTCAAATGCTCAAACCTTCGAAAATATTTTCCCAGGAACCTCAGAGCATTTTCTTGAAAGTAAAGTTTTCCAAAATCGATTTTGAAATTTTTATATTCACAGCTTTGAAAATAGTCTTAATTCTAGAAAACTTGAGGCTATTAAATTATATTTTTTTTATTGAATTCTAGAAATGTGTGTTTAAGGTTACGATTACAAAGTTCCAATAGACAAAAATGATAAAATCGATTAAGAATCTAAAGCAGGTTCTCCCCTTAAGATTTCTTATCACATTTTTAACTAAATTATCTTATACAGTCACCATGGCCCAAGTGAAAATTTTGTCTATATTATCGTGTCGATTAACGTGTTAAACTAGCAATCGTCTACTTCATAATACTTTACCACGAATGTTGCGTCTGATAATATAGCTTAATTTAAAACCCAGCAATAAATATCTTTATCGATAACAATCACACCCAGCCAGTCATCCAACCCCCAGCCCCCCGACTACGCATTTTAACTCTCGTAGGGGTAGCGTCGGCGGGAGTGGCGTATTAATCGACTCCATTTCTTTATCGTTCGATATCGCCCCGGATGGATGAATGGAGGATATGCTAGGTAATTGTAAGCATGTCATTGATAAGGGAAAAAATCAATCAAGTGTATCATGCCATTTTCTTAATAGGATAAGGATTGTTGTTTTAGAGATTGAATATGATTTTTTTATTAAATAGAGACAACACGGATAATAAATAAAATACTTTTGTAAATGATTTTAGGCGTGCCTTTGATTAAAGGCAAAAACTCAATTTGCTTAACACCTAGGCATAATGAGATACATCAAGCTATTAGCTAATGAAGGATAAATTACTATGTTGAACATAATAATAAAAAATCTCATGTAAAATATTTTAAATCGTGCCTTTGAATAAAGACATAAACTCAATTTGCTTAACTTCATATATAAGTAACAAGCAGATACATCAAACTATTTGGTAATAAAGAATAAATTGCTATTTGAACATAATAAATAATAATTCTTTTGTGAATGATTTTTGACGTGCCTTTGACTAAAGACAAAAATGAATTAGCTTAAATTAATATCTAAGCAACGAGAAGATACATCAAACTAGTAATTAAGAATAAATTGCTATATCGAAGACGAAAGAATATTTTACATATCATCAAGTGCAATGTAACAAAGTTTATTTCGTAAACTAGATAGTGGTAGAGCAAATGTGACTGTCTACAGTGCATAAATGAAACAATAGTTGGATAAATATATTATTTTAATAGATATTTGATAAAATTGTAATAATTTGGTAACGGTTATATTTTGCAATTCGAATAAAAATTTGAAGGCAATATTTTGTTATTCCAATTCATGAGCGCTTCATAATGGATTATTTTA
>NW_020538040.1:186974620-186991900 GCF_003426905.1 Ctenocephalides felis
AAAACTTCTGAATTTGAGAAAAATTGGGAAAAAATTATGCAGACATTTATTAATTAATATATCGTTTTATTCGCATTATTTTTGAGAATCTTTTTCCAAATATATTTATATAGGCACATTCGTTACTGAAAAAATATTTGAAAACTGTTCGGCATATTCATAATAAAATTAAATATGCGTAATTAAAATTTTTAGTGGTTTGTAAATGATATAAAATATCTGTAATATATTTCACATTTTGTGGATTTGTAATTAAATAAAATATTTGTAATATAATAATGAACATTTTAGTGAATTTGTGGTTTGGAAATAAAAAAAAATTTGCCTCATACATTAATGCTGAATATATTGCCATTCGTGCATCTGAACAAAATAGTCGATTGATTTCAGTTATACTGGTAATAGGAAAATAAACAGTATTGTTTGAGAAAATTTTTTAGAAAATATCTTATATAATTTTCATTGTATGATCTTAGTTTACCAAATTGATTTTACCTTGTTGACAGTTGACTTCGTGCTCTGTAACTAAGTTCAAAGGCGATTCTCATATACATCTTCTAATTCCAAGAGTTACCTTGAACCCAATCCGTAATCTCGTAGCAAAATTCAAAATTCCGTCAGGATTCCAATTTTCCGCATTAATATTTTGGTCAGTCCTTTTGACTTCGGGGATGTACATTAGCATCAAAGTGGATGGTAGTGGCGTCATTGTCCCAATGCAATATCCGAGCATTGCATGCATACATATTTCAAATTTCATTTACAAATTTCGCTGTTTGCATCCAGAGCCAGAAAGCCACAAGCTAAAGGTGACTGTCTCGAATCCCCACAGAGAATGCCATTTCACAGCATTGTGCGCAAATAGTATACTATTAACGTCATACACTGTTTCGTATTATGAAAACTTTCAAACTATGATATTTGAATGTTTTATAAACACATCTATCTATGTAGATTTGTACGAAATGTATTTACTATTGGCAAAGTTTCAAATTTAACTAAATCGGTTTGCAAACAAGGTGGTGCAGATTATTGGTAGCAAAAATAGTAATAAATCTATGGTATTGAAAATGCTACAATATATTAACTTCTCGTAGAGTAAGTTATTGTAATGGGCCGAAAATCAAAATTGAAAATTTTACATTTCTCGACGTTTTGAAGGTTTCTGAACATTTTGGCCATACCTCAGAAAAAATGGATGTATGTGTATGTATGTATGGATACAAATTTCCAGTCACATTTTCGGGCGAACAGATCAACCGATTTGAATGGTTCAAAAAACATTCGATTCCTTTGGATAAGGAGATGAGCTGATTAGTTTTTGGCAAAGGCAGGTCCAGCAGTTACGGAGATAAAGAGCAAAGAGTGCAAAAAATAGAAATCGAGTTGAGCATTCGATTTGAATGATCTAACGCACATTCAATTAGTAATGGTTGTGAGAAGTGTTTATTAGTTTTTTCAAAGGCAGGCCCAGCCATTTCGAAGATACGGAGCTAAATGTGTGAAAAATGGCAGTTTTTGAGAGAACTAAGCGTCCGATTTGAATGATTCAAAGAACTTTCTGCTTGTCTTAACAAAATAATTTATTTTGGAAAAAAAAATTGTTTCAACTTTTATTTGCAATTTTTTTTTTCAAAAAGATTTTTATTTGTATATCGAAAATAATTCAGATTTTATTTTTAATTCTGACTAAAGTTCTAATATAGTTTAAACAAATAATTTCAACTTTGCAATTCAGTTTATATAATTCTTATAAATATTAGACAATGTTACAATATTTATAATAATCTATTTGAAAACATTCAAATATTTCTCGAACATTTCTTCACGGTACGGGAAGTTCCCGATACTAATTTCATAGATATTGCTTATATAGATTGCAAAACTATTATAATATAAAATATTTTTCATAATAACGGCTTTAGATCTAGCTGCTATTTATTATAAAAAACTTTTTCCTATTTATGACAGAGACGTTTAACTTTAAATACTAGCTCATCTTATTAGTATATGCCTCAGTGAATAGTAAACTTTTTAAAGAAGCATTATGAATAATTCGTCCTATCAAACTATACCCTATTGGATTTATCAATTTATCGCATCATTTACCAAAATAGCATTTAATTATAGCAAATGAAATGTTATCGTAATTAATCAAGCGTTGACTTCAAATCCTGCGAGATTTTCTCCCGGAAAACAAGTATGTGATATATTAAATGTACGACAGAGTTACCTAAATAACAATGTTAAGTTTGGGGAGATACCTTCACCGAGAAGACGAGCAAATTACGCAAAAGATTTACACGGGGAAACGAATGTCAAATCAACTCGTCACTCAAACAGAACATCTAGGAGTTTAATTAGGATTGATTCGATTCTGCTGAAAGGCGGAAAAGCGAACAAGGTAACGTTAAGTGGAGAAAGTAATAAAAATACCAGTACACGCCAGTAATACAACTAACAATACACGCCATATGTTATAGGATTTTTTTGTGCATGGGAAAATCTACTTTTTTATAGAAATATGTAATAAGTAGTGGAGCGCATGGCATCGTGCCTTAAGGCAAAGTGCTGGAACTTCCCGCACCATTTTTTTTTTAAGATTAACATTTTTGAAAAAAAAAAATACTCTAAAAATTAGATTTTTGAGAAACTATAAATTTTTGACAAAAATTTACTTTTTTTTGAAAAAAAGACATTTTGAAGAAAAGTGTATTTTGAAACCATAGGAATGTAAACAAAATTCATACTTACTATTAAAATCTCTATAAAATATCTGATAATTTGATGTGCATATGTCTAATGATCATTTTTGATCGCCAGATGGCATTTTTTTACTTTTTTTTACTAGATCTCCGAAATCGCTGGACCTGCGTTCATGAAAATTTAATCAGTTATTTACCTTGTTAATACAAGTAAAATGTTTTTTGAATTATTCAAATCGGACGCTCCGTTCTCTTAAAAACTGAGGTACCGTTTTTGGCACATTTTGCCCCATATCTTCGGAACGGCTAGACCTGCCTTCGCCAAACACTAATCAGCACGTCTCCTTATCAATACGAATCGAATGTTTTTTAAATTATTCAAATCGCTTCATCCGTGTTCCCGCAATCGTCGACGCAAATTTGTATCCGAACACACATACACACACGCACACACATACACATACACACTCATACATCCATTTTTTACAACGGCCCTACAAGTCATTTAATTTAATTTTTCAAATTCGTTCATGTTTAAAAAAATTAGTCCCGTTTATTTGGCGTTTGTTAAAATTAGACCTTTCATCGACGTTTTCTCAAAAACTTCCAAATTTTTCAAAAATTTAAAAGTCATTTTGTGCGACGATCAGCCGAGCCGTTTCTCTGTATTTGACAAAAACGTATGAAATTTTTTGTCCACGTTTTAGCACAATCCTGAATCGATTTTAAAAAAATCAAAAACTGTTCGAATGATATTGATTGGGAATGATACTGATTAGTTTTTGGTAAAAATTGCCTGGGACGTTTTTTTGTAATTAAAAGTTGAAAAAAAATTGAGGAACCAATTTTTAATTCGGTTCAATTTGGTTTTACCAATTTAATTTTTCTTTTTTTCTTTTTTTGTTTACTTTAAAATTGAGAATTTTACGTTGAAACGTGTGAAACAATGAAGATGTTATAAAAATTTTTACTTCAATTTTTTTACTTGATGTTTCACTTTCCAAGAAATCGATTATATATATATATATATATATATATATATATATATATATATGTATATATATATATGCATGTATGTATGTATACTACTACTACTACTATATCTTTATCTTGAAAGTTGTCTATACTGCGAGAGCAAGCTCCTAAACCAACACGATCTTAATATTTTATTTAATAATGCACATGAAATGCTGGAAGTCAAATCAAAGAACTTTTCCCATACGAAACGATTTCAGCATTAGGTTCCTAGGGACCGTACGCCCTTCGCGTTCTACTCTACTTCAGGTTTAGCGGCAGAATCTTGGTTGAATATATCAGAAACGAACGGGTGGTTTGCGAAGAAAAATTGTCGGATCGTGTCGAAGACGTATTTCATATATCTATTTGAGATTCGACGAAATGTCATTTGCTCCGGTGATACGAATCGCGAGGCGTGTGACAGTTCATTTTACGACGTTCGCTCGTCGCTCGTGATCCGCAAATATCATGCATTCAAAATTCAAAATCCGTATATTAATGAACGGCGTGTCATCCGCCGGCCGGATTCAATCCGGCATCGCCTGCAGTTATTTTGCGCCAATCTACGTTCTATTCCGCGTCCGATGCGACCGATGCGTCCGAGCGGAGCGAATGCTCGCCGGCGATCGGCGCTTTCGCGTTCATGTCATTAGCGGGAACGATGGCCCTTCGGGGTCTCTGGAACTATCACGGTAACAGTATATGCGTTTTGAGATACGGTACCGGGAACTACGCGAAATTGCAACCACCAATTGCGTTTTCGGTTTTTGATAACTTAGAAATAAAAAAGTAAAATTCGATGAAAACATTATTTTGTCTGCTATACATACACATATAAAACTATCTTGCAATCTCTTGAAACATTTTACAAAATATTGATACTACTATTTTAAGGAGGATATATGTATTTGCTTATTCATATATAGAAAAAGAGAATTATTACTCCTTGTATTGAAAATAATAAATAAAACTAATGGAACATGGCATCGTGTCTTAAGGCAAAGTGTTGGAACTTTCCGTATCAATATTATTTTTTTTTAAAAAATCTTAAGATTTTTGATAATTTTGAATTTTTTTTATTTGTTTTATTAATTTTAACTTCCCGTAGGGTAAGTTATTGTAATGGGCCAAAAATCGCAATTGAAAATTTTTACATTTCTCGACGTTTTGAAGGTTTCTGAACATTTTGGCATACCTCAGAAAAAATGGATGTGTGTGTATGTGTGTCGGTATGTATGGATACAAATTTCCAGTCACGTTTTCGGGCGCACGGATCAACCGATTTGAATGGTTCAAAAAACATTCGATTTCTATTGATAGGGAAAAGAGCTGATTAGTTTTTGGCAAAGGCAGGTCCAGCCGTTTCGGAGATACGGAGCAAAGAGTGCAGAAAATAGAAATAGAGTTTTTGAGAGAACGGAGTATCCGATTTGAATGATCTAAAAAACATTCAATTAGTAATGATCGGGAGAAGTGTTTATTAGTTTTTGGCAAAGGCAGGACCAGCCATTTCGAAGATACGGAGCTAAATATGTAAAAAATGGCAGTTTTTGAGAGCGTCCGATTTAAATGATTCAAAGAACTTTCTGCTTGTCTTAACAAAATAATTAATTTTGGAAAATAAATATTTTTGTGTCAACTTTTTTTTTCCAAAAAAAATTCTTTGTATATTGCAAATAATTCAGATTTTATTTTTAATTCGGACTATAGTTTTAATATATTCTAAACAAATAATTTCAACTTTGCAATTCAGTTTATATAATTCTTATAAATATTAGACATTGTTACAATATTAATAATAATCTATTTGGAAACATTCAGTATTTCTCCAGCAATTTGTCTATGCCAGCACGATGCCATACACTCTACTAGTTTTATTGTTAATTCATAGCTGCTAAATGATGGCACACATTTTGTGTCTAAACTTAAATACGCTTTATTCTTCATTGCATTTTATTTTCGAGTTATTGGCTCCTACCATTTTAAGAGCATGTTTCCAGTAAAAAAATCTATGAAATAAATAAACTACTATACAACAAAAACATCAGTTTTTTTCAAAACTCTACAACTTATGTATGAAATGTAAAATTCATCGATCAGTTAATAAAAATATTTTTATTAATATATATATAAAAAACCTTACCTTTATATGTAAAAAAATTGTTCACTTATTTTTATTGTAATATTACAATCTTGTATATTTTGACAAGACGTTGTCATTATTGATTTTCTTATTCACAAAGTCACAAAGTTGTCTCACACTCTGTCGTGAAAATTAGATTTTATTTATAAAGTTTTATTGCAATCATTTTGTTCGTGTTATTTATTATTGGATATAGTCTTATTCTGAACAATAATTCTAGTGTCTAAATTTTATTTATGATATTTTATGCAACTTTAACATTAAAGATTTTCTTGAGCTTATGGACAAATTTAAATATTACTTAAAACGAATATTGAAGTGTGTCTACCCCTAACATTTGTCCTGATTTTTTCTTGAATTAATTTTTGTACTTATAAAGGTAAATTGAAAAATACACACAACATTAAATTTGCACTCTTCTTTTAATAACTCTTGTTTTGTAATAGACATTTTAGTAATTCAATTATTTTTCATTCCACTTTTAGTCAGAGTGAATTCACCGAAAATTAATTCAGGTTTTTTTTTGACCTCACGGAAAAGCTTAAATTTAACTTAAAAAATAAGGTTATTGTATACCGAAATAACTTTTTTGATTATTTTTTTTACTTCATATTTCACAAAAAATTCATACTTTTAAGTTATAGTAGAATATGTGACAGTATTCCATATAGTAAACAAAAAAAATCAATCTAGTTCACAATCGAAAAACAATGTAATTAATTGAACAATTTTTTTGAATCTGAATATTATAAAAACACAAAAATTTGTAATTATATTAAAATACAATCGTTATTAACATTCCAATTAAAAGTGTTTTTATAACAAGCATAACTAATCCTTCAAAAAAATCATACAAAACCACATGCCTACTGTCTTAAATTTTTACCCTTCTAACAAAAACTCCTATTTTGCGTACTGTAATTTAGTTACTTTTTTGTTACTCTAGAAATTTCCTAGAAATACTTTACATGACAAAACTATTTATATTGAAAGAAAAAAAAATCCAAGACATCTATAACTCAATTTTGTAACGAGTGGCATAAAATTAATTTGTTGCGTCAAGTTTGAACACATTTTTGCAAGGTATGCAAAATAATAGTATACCTCTATAAATTTTATTAATATTCACTAATAATTTACCAATAACTATTGTTGCTCTGAACATATCAGACAAAAGTTTTCCTCTACCTAATTACACGTCAAAATCCATTATATTCAATAGCGCATACTTACGATTCCCATCGAGCTGAGTCCGATGTCCGGATACAAGTTGACCTAGCTCTTATTCGGCTAATGTTCGCTCGAATGACCTTTAGAAGTTTGTCCATGCATATGTACTCAATCACATGAGTTGATCTAGGAACAGAAGCTCACTCACATTTGACCTGTATGTCTTTAATTACATAAGCACGACGAAAGTTTACTGAGACTTAGGAATAAAATCTACGATATTGAGTAATAGTTCGAAAAAAATATTTGGCGTTGTATTCTCCAAGCTGAACTTGGAACTTGTAATTGTATGAACAACAAACATGCATACACCCATAAACACACACACCTCCACATTTTTTTTCAAAGGTTTGCCAAAATGTTCAAAACACTTTTAAATGTAATAATTTAAAAATGATTAATCTTTTATTTTTTGCGATTGCCATATCTTAAAGTTAAAAACAGGACTATTAATGATCGGTTTAAAATACGACTTATGGAGATACTTTACCACAGAAAGTCTGTCGGGTTTGCTATTATAATAAAAATTTATGCTCTGTAACATAACAAAGCAACTGATAACTCTACTCTACCTTTGGTTATTTTCTGGGATCCGTTTGTCGAGTTTAAATCCGAAAGCTTTGCGACAATATTGACAGCCGAACAATGGATCGTAAAGGGCTTCTCGTGCACTTTAAGTTGCATTCTTTTATCTCCTTTCTCTTAGCGAAATGCACATACTTGTGTAAGACGCTATTATATAAGATTTTCTACATGAAGATATATATATATATATATATATATATATATATATATATATATTATATAGGGTGTCCCAGAACTCAACGTAAAGCCGAAACTGGGCGACAAAATGGATTGTAACCATCACGATAAAAATCATAAAAAATTCTAGCCACCAGTTTGGATATCATAGGCTTTTAAGAAAAACCTAGAAATTTGGTCAAACATCCGAGAATGCAAAATTACGAGAGAGATAGGTAGTGGACATGTTTGCTATGAGTAAGCGAGACAGATAGTGACTTAACTGGGTGAAATTGTTTAGCATAAATTGGGTTACTCGATTTTTTTATTTTTTTACTTGTTTTTTTAGTATGAAACTAGCAAGCATTGTACTATTTTCTAATACGGATTATTTATGTAAATTCTTAATAGTTCACGCCAAAGCCGAGAAAAATTTAAAATTATCAAAGTTGACAAAAATTATATTTTTTAAATGCTTGATTTAACAAAAAGTTCTATTTCTAGAAAACTTGAGGCAATTGTGATATTATTTTTTACTGTGGTTCCAGAAACGTTATGGTTCTCAAGTTAAATGAACAACAATAATATAAAACAATTCTACATTCAAATGTACATAATTTTCAAATTGCATGTGATAGATTTTTTTGGTCATGGTGGTTGCAATCCCTCTGCTTCGGTTTGACGTTGAATTCTGAAACACCCTGTATTTATATATATATATATATATATATATATATATTTGTATGTGTGTGTGAATATATGGTTGTATTCATATGCGTTTATATTGATACTACTGGATGCATACAAACTGCATGCAAATTCTCGCGCGGTGAGATAATATGAATTGAAATGCTTGCAAATCGATAACAAAAAGAACACGCTTAAAGAAAATAAAATAAAGATCTTACATTTTTTTCCAATAATATTACATACTTTTATAGAAACACTATCGATATTTATACCTGTGAAAAACAACAAATTTAATACTACATTGACACAATCAAATATATAGGGATGATCTCGATAATGTAATGAGGATGATTGATGACAACTATTATATTTTTTCTCGTAGATTAGTACTTAGAGTTTGAATACTATTGTATTCAATATGCAAATGAAAATGTATTAGACTTGCTAACTTCAGAATTATTAAATTTTTATTCTTTAAATATTATGTTTATGATTTTTCAAGCATGCTATCCAGCTCAGAAAACAAGCGTCGTGTGAACAGGCCTGAATATAAATGTTTTTTTTTTAAGTTTCCGAAGGAGAAGTTTTCATAAAAAGATCCGATTCGCTAATTTTATATTTTCTCGACATTTCAAACCATTCTGAATCAAATGAGACCAAATTTGGAAAATGCACATACATTTGTGTGAGTGTGAACAGATTTTCATGTTTTTGATCAGTAAAAAAGATTCACCTGTGACGCACACGGCCACGGCGGGAGCAACCCTTTGTTGGTTTAGGCGCAAAAACACGGCGTCACCTAAATATCAATGGAGTAATTCTAGTGTATTTATGCGTTTATCTTTAGTGGCATTCAAAAATAAAAGTAGTACTTGATTGTTATCCGTAAAATGGTAGAATATTATTAGATATTCCAAACAATTTTAGTAGGTACCATCAAATGAACGAAATTGTCTGTCCCTTAGCACCGGACACTAAGTCGTCCCTTAGCGCCGAAAGTAAACATATTGATATTTCTGGTGAGAATGGACAAAATTTACTCGAATTATTTAATTTTGTTCTGTATGAGTGCTAACGGTCACTACATACCCCCATTTTTCGTATTTTCTAATCAAAGAATGAAAATCTGTTGATGAATGCTGAGAACATCGGTGTGGCCCAGCCAAAAGGGTGGATAATTAGTGATTTTTTTGCAATGTCTAAGAATATTCATCAAACACAAAAGTGCAGTCAAACACAAAAGTGCACATTCCAGAGTGTGGAGATGGCTACATATGTGTTCAATGCTGGTTATTTTGAAATGTCCGGTACTAGGTGCCACTTCGTAAAATCACATTTTTTGTTACCAAAGTTTGATAGATAGTATTAATTATGGTTTAGCAAAGATTGCGTTTTTGTTAATTTAGTTTGATTTCTAACTTTGTTATCTAACACAAGTCATAATTTAATAAACATTTCGTAAAATATTTTTTGATTTATTTATAAATAACCTTAGGTGTCCGGCACTCGGAAACTTCCTCCTAATACGCGGTTAAGATTTTTTTTTATAGTTCTATGTGCACGAGCTGTTCTTTCCTAAAGTTTGAATAATTGATTAAAGATGACAAAAATGTTATGATTTGTATGCTTTAGCCGGAAAACAAAGCAATATTTTATAACTAAGTGTAAGAACTTAAAATTTTATTCGAACGTCGCTGGCAAATGGCATCGCATCTATTACCCTGGATGGCTTCTAATGTAAAAATAATCGCACTCAAGAGCGCATTTCCTATCATTGTTTCTTTCGTATCGTTTTCGGCATGGATCCATCCGGAGAGATTTAAAATCACTTACATGTTTCCCATGGCGGGCTCAAACGAGAGAAAAATAAAATAAGCGCTGTGTATATATTTATAGACGTCGGTGCAAAGACGCGCGTCGCCTTTTTATTTGATTGAGTTTTTTGTTCTTTACGCGGCCGCCTACGATTGGAGACATAAAGTTACAGGAATAACACCTGGAACTTGCTGAAAAAATACAATGATTCCAATTAGTAGAAAGAGTACTTCTTTGGACAACTACCTGCCTCTTTGCACACATTGCTGAAATTGTTTATAGTCAAAGAAAAACTATGACATGTTTAGGTTTTCATTTTTCACTCTAAATTTTCTACAAAAAATTATCAAGTTTTTTACCATTCTACAATCTTAATTAATTGCGCCAACTGTTGACGAATCTTGCCTATACACTTTAGTGCATTATTTAAAAGGAGGACCTCTCAAATTCGACCGATCTAAAAAAAAAACTTAGGGCAATTATGTTATTATTATATTTATATTTATATTACGGATACAGGATTAAATTTAATAATACAAAAAATGAATTATCCTAATTGAATTAATTACAGTAAAAATACAACTATAAACAATATTAAGCCTAACATTAGTATTACCTAATACAAGAACTTGAAAAAAAGTGTTATAAAATTCAAAATTAATTAAGGCTAAGTAGATCTTGAGATTCTTCTTATGGTAAAAAAAAATCCTTTAAATATCCGTTATGCAATTTTTATTTGAGTCCCATTTCCGAAAATAATAATAAGAGCAGTATCAAAAAAAATATATATATAATATGAAATAATTGTAATGATAAAATATTTAAAGTAGAAAAATGTTAAAATAATTTAAAACAAAAATTAGAAAAAGTATGGAAAAGGGAAAAAAATAATTGTAATTGTTGAAAAAAAAGTATCAATTATTATCAGTAGGCATTTCATTATCAAAATAATGTTTGAAGTCGAAATATTATTTTCTGTGGACTTAGAAATTTATTTCCAGTTACGTTTCCAAAATTGAAATAAACAAATTTATAAAAATTAACCACATGGACCAAAAATTTATCAAAATTTCACCAAAGATCTAGGTTGCATTCAACAGCTTATATTTCCAAACAACGCGAGATTTTTTTTTCTAATTTTTTTGAAGACAGTTAAGTTAATTCTATCACCCTGTTTCTGTTGGATATTAAGTTTCTGGGATACCCTGTATATGTAAGTAGTTGCTTGTACTACTAATTAGTTTATAGGCTTATATTCAGAATTTCCTCTTCAGACTTGCATCTCAACAACAGTGTTGCTTGTTTAATTCTTGCATCTAAATTTGTCTAAATCAAAAAGTTAGCTTAAACTATTTCATTGCTCTCTAAATGCTGTTTTTGAATAAAAACATTTTTATTGGAAATAACATCTCACACAAATCATATAAACAATGTACTTTTTTAATATTATGTATTTTCACACGTATCTTTCACATAACTTATTAATTTGATATATTGAAAAAATAGTCAACTTTTTCTAGATTTTAATAATTGTAGTACTAATACCAATTTAAATCGGTTTGACATAATTTTGTTTTAAAAAAATTAAGATAGTAATTAGTTTCCTGCAATTGAAATGCGTTAGCAAAAATCAGGTTTTTTTTTTTTTATATTTCTGCTCGTTTTTTTTGTATGAAACTAACATGTATTGTATCATTTTCCAGTCTTGTTCAAATGCTAAACCTTCGAAAATATTTTTCCCAGGAACCTCAGAGCATTTTCTTGAAAGTAAAGTTTTCCAAAATCGATTTTGAAATTTTTATATTCACAGCTTTGAAAATAGTCTTAATTCTAGAAAACTTGAGGCTATAAATTATATTTTTTTATTGAATTCTAGAAATGTTGTTTAAGGTTACGATTACAAAGTTCCAATGGACAAAATGATAAAATCGATTAAGAATCTAAAGCAGGTTCTCCCCTTAAGATTTCTTATCACATTTTTACTAAATTATCTTATACAGTCACCATGGCCCAAGTGAAAATTTGTCTATATTATCGTGTCGATTAACGTGTTAAACTAGCAATCGTCTACTTCATAATACTTTAACCACGAATGTTTTGCGTCTGATAATATAGGCTTAAATTTAAAACCCAGCAATAAATATCTTTTCGATAACAATCACACCCAGCCAGTCATCCAACCCCCAGCCCCCCGACTACGCATTTTTAACTCTCGTAGGGGTAGCGTCGGCGGGAAGTGGCGTATTAATCGACTCCATTTCTTTATCGTTCGATATCGCCCCGGATGGATGAATGGAGGATATGCATAGGTAATTGTAAGCATGTCATTGAATAAGGGAAAAAAATCAATCAAGTGTATCATGCCATTTTCTTAATAGGATAAGGATTGTTGTTTTAGAGATTGAATATGATTTTTTTTAAATAGAGACAACACTGGATAATAAATAAAAATACTTTTGTAAATGATTTTAGGCGTGCCTTTGATTAAAGGCAAAAACTCAATTTGCTTAACACCTAGGCATAATGAGATACATCAAGCTATTAGCTAAGGAAGGATAAATTACTATGTTGAACCATAATAAATAAAAAATCTCATGTAAAATATTTTAATCGTGCCTTTGAATAAAGACATAAACTCAATTTGCTTAACTTCATATATAAGTAACAAGCAGATACATCAAACTATTTGGTAATAAAGAATAAATTGCTATGTTGAACATAATAAATAATAATTCTTTGTGAATGATTTTTGACGTGCCTTTGACTAAAGACAAAAATTGAATTAGCTTAAATTAATATCTAAGCAACGAGAAGATACATCAACTAGTAATTAAAAATTGCTATATCGAAGACGAAAGAAATATTTTACATATCATCAAGTGCAATGTAACAAAGTTTATTTCGTAAACTAGATAGTGTAGAGGCAAATGTGACTGTCTACAGTGCATAAATGAAACATAGTTGGATAAAATATTATTTTAATAGATATTTGATAAATTGTAATAATTTGGTAACGGTTAATATTTTGCAATTCGAATAAAAATTTGAAGGCAATATTTTGTTATTTCATTCATGATCGCTTCATAATGGATTATTTTACAATGCCACATTGAATATTCTTGCTGCGCCACTTTTATGATTTCCGCGATTTTGGTATTATGCATTTAGTGATCTGGATCATCCTGCAATCTATCTTGTCAATAGCAATCATCTCAATCCATAATCGTGTTACTACTAGAGGCAAGCTTTCAATTAAGCTATAAAACAAGTGCAAATATCCTCTTTGTTATTCAAGTTACTTATCTACATCAACTTTAATATATTATTAGCCTCTTGTTTTTTTATCTCTTGGAACTGGTCACCCAACTTCTGCTCTATCTTATTTTCGAATCGTCGAAATAATTTCCGGTGCACGAACTGATCGTTCCGTGGTTTCTGTATTTGTTCGCTTTGGACTTTTTCCGAAGAGCGATTATCGTCACATCCACAATGTGCAATTCCGTCAGTTTCATTAATTCGATACTGCCCAACTCTTTCAGCAGCTCATACGGTATAAGTCTTCTCTAGGTGCTTTTCCCTTTTATTGTTCTTTATTGCTTCTTTGACTTAGTTTTTTAGTATGGGCGGTCTTTTTGTCACCATTTAAGATTACATTTTTATCGTACTTGCTCTTAAAGATATTGGGCTGATTTTTGATATGGTACAATTTCTTAGTGCATTTTCATCAGAACCAAATATTGTTTTTTGACCAGTTAGTATTTTTGTCTTTAATTATTTAATTGTTTTAGCTTATCATTTCTGTTCCTTACAATTTGTTGTTTGGAATATCAAAATTCAACCTGTCAGGTTTGATACTTATACTTCGTTTATTCAACTGATCCACTATCATCTTTTTCCAGCGGAGTTAGTGAATTTTCAATAATTATTGAATCCTTTTTTATTGTCTCCGATCATCTATTTTCTGTATTATTTTTTGTTAAATAACATGTTTCTGTTGAAATCAAAAGCCATCCCGAGCTTCATTTGCTCTGTATATTTTCTCAAGTTAATACTGACCATGCAAAACAATACCAGATTATCTCACCGTTTTCAGATATTCGTTACCAAACTTAGTCCGAGTTAGTATTGGGCGTTGTGCTCATATATACAAATGTATCTATTATTATTTATACACAATCATGAATTTCTCTTCCAATTTCAGCTATAAAGTACTGCATTATCTGGGCGTGCGTGCGCACGCAAAACTATTACTTATTTGCATTTAGCAGGTTTATATATCTAATGATCATGGAATTTGTATTAACAACTCATAAATTCAATATGTAATAAACATGGGGTACGATAAATCTATTGTCATATTATAAAGCATTAATTGTTTTTGCGGTCTGTGCAAATATGTTTTGGAGCTGTATATATTGGACACATCGAACCGCGAAATAGTCGCGCACCCATTCATTGACGCTTTTGCAGGACTGCGTGCTCTCTCTGTGTTATGTGTTGAGCATTATTTATCGAATAAAAAGCCGTTCGCTTGATTTATCCAATGTAATTTATATAATTGAGAGCATGCGAATAAATGACCGCAGACTATTATATATCAGTACATATTCGGGGGTACATCCAGTAAAAGGTATTCGGTTGTTCGGAAAGTTGCTTAACATATTTATTTATTTATTTATTCATCCACATGCAATAGAATATATTACACGAGACTCATGCCGAATATAGTTACATACCTTCTGCTCCATCAGCTCATTCTTACACCTGAGCAGATCATACATCCTATATAACAGCATGCACTTTACTTTATCACTAGGCTCCGATAGTTACAGTTTATATTGAACTGGATTCATTTAGTATTCATTAACATATAATTAAAATAAATATATAACAATTATTATTAAAGATATTATTCAGACAGATATTCAAAATAGTCAGCAAGCAATGCTGCAGTTTGAACTTACTTGATGCTCGACAAAATGCTTATTTGGCATAAATTTCTTCTGTAACGATATATGAATTGATACTCCTCCTAAACGGTTATTCGGATTTCAATAAATCTTTTTAGAGTTTGTCGATTGAAATTTTCAAGATGTGGGGAATTATAAACAAAACCAAAAAAATATTGTAAAAATAAATGGAAAAAATTGCAAATAACAGCGTATCATTGTTTGACATTGAAAAAATTTCGACACATGAGAACTGACATCTGCCAAAATGTCGATTCACTTGAAATTTGAATTTAGTTTAAGTGAGCCTAGACAATATGAGTATATCCATATTCATGATTATGAATAAGAAAATGTAATATCAAAATATTATTGCTAGCTGAGATGTGCCAGAAATTAAAACAATATAAGATACAATATGTTTGGCAGTAAAAATGTATAATTTAGTTTAATAAATAACACAATACGTCCGAAATTGCATATATGTTATTTTTTTCAACCTATGCATGTTGTATTTTGCTTTACTTTACTAAATTATTTAAGTACAAAAAATATTTCTTCTTATTGAAAAAATTATTTAGATTTTTGTTTCATGTGTCTAATATTCATTTGTTTCATCATGATATTAGATTTAACAGTGCCATAAAAATTAGATTTTACAAACTCAATAATTAAGATTTAAAATAAAGTAATAATGTTAATAAATTATTAGTAAGGAAAATATAATTTAGAATTGTAATTGCCAAAAAGCAACTAATATATGGTACGCGATTATATAAATTATAGACTATAATTGATATATAGATATATTGTTCTTTTATTGTAGATACTATATTTATTCTTTCTGAACTTCTTATACTGGAAACTGGAACTTAAATTATAAACGTGGGAACAGGACAACGTCTGGCTGGCGGGTCATCTAGTATATATATATATATATATATATATATATATAGCATACAATACATATTTTGAAGTTCCTTCACGCATAAAATATTTCGTCGCAATTTTAATGGTGCACGGCGTCTCCACCGGAATCTTTAACGAATCTTGGAAAATAAATATTTTCCATGATTTTTTTTTCGAGTTTCTAAAAATACAGTTATGTGAAAACTAAATGAAACGTATAAGAATTTTGAGAATAAACATTTTTCAACGTATTAAATCTAGAATATGAAAATCGTCATAAGTAAATGAATACAAAGAATACAAAGAAGAATGAAGGTAGAAAAGCATTTAAATTCATCTACTAATTGATTTAACATTTATCCACTTGCTCTCCAAACTCCTTGTGATTCTGCAGAATTACAAATAAATAAACCTTATTAAACTGACCTTTAATCAGTGAAGATTAAAGAGCCTCCAGTGTATGAAAATATGCCCGCAATGATTTATGTTGTTTGTAAGGCGAATTCGTATCAATTCAGTAGCAGCGTTTTTTATTTTTTGAAGCTGGAAGGCAGCAGAAAAAGCGGAGCAAAAAAGAAGGAGTGACAGGCGACGATTTATCTTCGGAACGGTACAGCTTTCCGATGCTATAAGAAAATGGTGTTACATAATTTCTCATGAAAACATCAATAAAAGTAGATGTATTCATCAATCCGCATCATATGGTACGACCACGTATTTATACTCGCTTTTTTGCAGATCGTACACAAAATAATGGAGCAAACATGAAACTTCGCAGATGTTTCGAGTGTTGAATTAACGGTGTAATGGACTGAGAATAGTTGTCGTGCTTTTTGGATAACAAATTAAATTGAATAGGACATGTTGAATCATTAATTATACGAATCAATAAAACACGAATGATTAAAATTTGAGATATTGTACGCAAAAAGGGTTTCACAGGTGAAGTTTTACTTGAAGTGAAATATTTATCCATTAACCCATTGTAACCTAGTTAAAAACTTACTCTGCATTAAATCGTGTGCTTAAATCAATGGAACCGTGTTTGTTGCATGTTCAATAAGCACATACATACATGGAA